>NW_027638698.1:0-16833 GCF_951216825.1 Electrona antarctica
TTAAATAAGGGTCCTCCCGGGCCGCCCCTCCCCCACCCCCCCTCCTTCGTCTTGTTTCCTTCCCAGACATTCAGCACCTCGAGGCCCTGCTTGGCACACAAGGCCCTGCCATGCCAGAACACAGTGGCCCCCGGGCCCTGCACTCTGCTCTGGGGAGCGTCTGAACTCTGAGGGCCCCCCCCATGTCTGCGGGGGCCCTCCAGCCAGCACAGTGCCTGCCTGTGTGTGGCCCCTCTGGGGACACAAGGCAAGCACACACGACGAGACGCCCCCTCCCAGGAGACGAGAGGCTGAGTGGGGACAGAAAGCCCCTCGGGACGGTCCTTCTCCTCTCCTCTCCCCCTCTCCTCTCCTCTCCTCTCCCTCTCCCTCTCCCTCTCCTCTCCTCTCCTCTCCTCTCCTCTCCTCTCCTCTCCTCTCCTCTCCTCTCCGCTCCTCTCCTCTCCTCTCCTCTCCCCTCTCATCCCCTCCCCTCCTCTCCTCTCCTCTCCCCTCCCCTCCTCTCCCTCAGGTTGTGTCCTGTACATGTGATATGACAGTCAGTTTTATGCTGGATTACCCATCTCTCCTCTGTGTGTGTCTGTGTTGCCCTGCCTTACAGCCTGTCTGTGTGTGTCTGTGTGTGTCTGTGTGTGTCTGTGTTGCCCTGCCTTACAGCCTGTCTGTGTGTGTCTGTGTGTGTCTGTGTGTGTCTGTGTTGCCCTGCCTTACAGCCTGTCTGTGTGTGTCTGTGTGTGTCTGTGTGTGTCTGTGTTGCCCTGCCTTACAGCCTGTCTGTGTGTGTCTGTGTGTGTCTGTGTGTGTCTGTGTTGCCCCTGCCTTACAGCCTGTCTGTGTGTGTCTGTGTTGCCCTGCCTTACAGCCTGTCTGTGTGTGTCTGTGTTGCCCTGCCTTACAGCCTGTCTGTGTGTGTCTGTGTGTGTCTGTGTTGCCCTGCCTTACAGCCTGTCTGTGTGTGTCTGTGTCTGTCTGTGTTGCCCTGCCTTACAGCCTGTCTGTGTGTGTCTGTGTGTGTCTGTGTTGCCCTGCCTTACAGCCTGTCTGTGTGTGTCTGTGTCTGTCTGTGTTGCCCTGCCTTACAGCCTGTCTGTGTGTGTCTGTGTGTGTCTGTGTTGCCCTGCCTTACAGCCTTACAGCCTGTCTGTGTGTGTCTGTGTGTGTCTGTGTTGCCCTGCCTTACAGCCTTACAGCCGTTCACTGTGATACCACTTCAACAAATGGGACCACACAGTTGTGGAGAATGAATGACCACAAATGTTGCAAGAGGAAATTATCTTTCATATTCTATATGATATTTGTTTGGAATATATATATGAAGTTTAAAGAACATGTGGACAGGGACCAACTGTAAATTACCCCTGAGTATAGATTCCCATCCATGTTATAATAATTGAGTAGCCTAGCTGATTTGCCTGTGTGTGTGTGTGTGTGTGTGTGTGTGTGTGTGTGTGTGTGTGTGTGTGTGTGTGTGTGTGTGTGTGTGTGTGTGTGTGTGTGTGTGTGTGTGTGTGTGTGTGTGTGTGTGTGTGTGTGTGTGTGTGTGTGTGTGTGTGTGTGTGTGTGAGGGCACTGATTCCAGAAACACAGCTGTGAATGGCAACAGAGTGGGCGGGGCCTGCAGGGTCTTGCAGGAAGAGAGACACATTACATTTACATTGGGCCAAGAAAATGACCCCATTGTATGTTTGTTTGTTTATTTACTTTGTTTGTTTTTGTTGTTTTAACAAATGGAACCTTGCACACAGGACCCTGCCATACAGAGGAACTCGGTGAGGCATTACCTTCACGGCCACAATGAGAACCAGAGGGGTGCTGCAGGAAGAAGACGTGCTGAGGCTGAGAGAGGAGGACACTGCCCCGGGTTCAGAGAGACCCAGGTTCCAGCAAGGCCATCAGAAGCCATGGTAAATAATATGGTTCTCACCATTACATTATAATCTGTATTTGGAAATGATGACTAAAGTGAATAAGTTGGTGTATACAACAACAGGAGTGCCACAAGAACAATGTGTGTGTGTGCGTGTGTGTGTGTGCGTGTGCGTGTGTGCGTGCTGGTGTTGCTGGCGTTGACACTAAGTGTTGTCCACAGGGTAAATACAACTTTCAGGCAGGTGGAGTTTGCTTTCAGGTTGCTCGTTTTTGAGAGGGGACACAACCGCCTCTAAATACAACACAAGATGATCTGTCTAAACAGTGTAGCAGAGTGGCTCACAGCCTCAGCCTGATGACCTAAAAGTCTAGTATCTCCCCAGAGTCATAGGAAATCCCCTTTGGCCTAGTGGTTAAGATGTTTGCTTTCCACGTGGGAGATGCAGGTTTGATTCCCGGGCGTTACACTGATGATGTGTTGATGTCCGGATGTTGTGTTGTTCGAAAAGCCAAGTGGATACATGAGTATATATATATATAACTGGAGTGCTAGGTTTATGAAAATTAAAACAAGGCCGCACATTGTAGCATAATCCAAAATTCCAAAATATTTGAACATAATGATAATACAGTACCTTATAGGGCCGTCTACATCTCTTGATCTCTCAGGGCGGCTGTGGCTCAGGAGGTAGAGCAGGTCGTCCAATGATCCCTGGGTCGGCGGTTCGAATCCCGGCTCCTCCTGTCCACATGTCGAAGTGTCCTTGGGCAAGACACTGAACCCTACATTGCCTCCAATGAGTCGGTCGGTGTGAGCTTGCCACCATTTGTGTGTGAATATGGGAAGTGAGGACGCTGGCGTCGACTGTTCGCCGCTTCACCTCCCAATGTATGAATGAATGAACCATTGTAAAGCGATTTGAGCACTTGGAAAAGCGCTATAAAAATTCAATTCATTGACCTTTTGGACCTATAACAAATTCACATGGTCATGCCTCATGTCCGGCTGGAGAAATACCAACGAGCAGGTCTACAACCTTACAGTGTGTCACAGAGCAACACATTGCGAGCTTGTAGATCTGCTATGTTTGCCGAAAGTCCTGCCCGGAATGGGGACCCTATAGGGCTTCATGCATTTAAAGTGGTTAAACTGTACATGTAGACAGAACGAGTGCACTCCATCAGTGTAAATCTATACAATATATGTTTTCATGAAAACAATAAACTTGCAAACATTCTCCGTTATGTGGAAACGATACTTAAACGACGTGAATGAAACTTCGCGTTGACACTCGGTTCTGTTCCTTATGAGCAAAACTCAAACGAATGACACGTACGCGAGCGCCTTCGAGATGCAATATCCTCCCCTCGCCATCAATGCATGGAACATGATCGCAGACCAATATGTACCCTCAAACCGCTTAGTAGTCTTTTTATCCACAAGTATTGTTTTCTGTATTAGATTCTGTGCTCAATATGCGCTTCTATTTAAGTTACATGATGCCCATAGTTTTTTTTTCCTTCTCTCGAAGCGTCTCAAACAAAGTTGCGAACAGAAAAGTGTCTGAACAAACCAGTTCCAAAGAACACACACACACGTACACACACACACACACACACACACACACACACACACACACCACGTTCATTAGCCGTCTCCTATAATCTGCCGATGCGGCGGTAAAAAAAAAAAAAAGGTAGAGCAACAAGAAAAGGCATTAGAGAGGAAAGACCAGGGCGTCTGGGTGACACGCCATTACGCCGTGATGCATGAGGCACCTCTCACTGCTCTCTCCGCGTTGCCACCTCTCACTGCTCTCTCCCTCCGCGTTGCCCGTGGAAAGGCCAGCCCAGCACAGACGTGTGAGGGCCAGGCGGCAACCATCCGCTTTCTAAAATGGAAGCCGATATTTAACCCATTTAGGCCAGACAGTTTTCTGGAAGAAAAAAAAACATGTTTCTATGTCAGTCGTTCTCAAACACATTAATGTCAAGGACCCCAAACATATATGACATTGGCCACAGGACCTCCATCTGAAAATACGTTGTTCCAGGGACCCTCCCAGTAGCAAAGATTTGAGTTAAAAACTCGCTCTGAAAGAATATATATTCAATGATTTCAGGCACATTTTCACGATTTTTCAAAAATAGCAGACCTACAAGCTCGTAGCGCAGCGCTATGAACTTGTAGGTCTGCTATTTTTCAACAGCTAAAGCATAACATAATGCTTAAAAACACCAAAAGGGTTTCCCGCCTAAAATGGGTTAAGGAAGTGCCAAATTCCCTGCAGTTCTCATCAACGGCTGAACAGGTGTCGCTTTCCCCCCCACGTCAAATCCGGTACACGTAAGGGCGTGGTAATCGCTCCGCAGCCAGTGGGGGGACTGGCTGCGGAGCGATTACCACGCCCTTACGTGTACCGGATTTGACCAGACTTTATACACTTTATTTCATTACCTTTTAGTAATGATTCTTATGAATGCTCTCAGTTGTGAGTATAAATTCCCACAATATGTGTTTAATATAATGGGTCCGTTTAATTGAACTATTATAATTGAGAGAATATAAAAAAATGGCTATGCGGATCAGATAGGGATTAACCACTTAATCCCTATTCCAAAAATGTTTGGACATGTTTAGAGAACTCTTCATCTCCCTACCTAACAGTAGACAGTCGTAGAATCATGAACCAGGCGGACTCATCCGTACAGCCTTTGGCGTGCGCTGGAACTGTTCCATTTTATGGAGGCATTACAAGTGACATAACCTGTTTATCTGCAATAGTCCTTGAGCCTCTGCTATCCGCTACTATCCCCCCCTGCATGCGCGCGTACACACACACACACACACACACACACACACACACACACACACACACACACACACACACACCGATCCACGTGGGAACTTCTTCCTAATAAAACAAGCCTCATACATTTGTCTCCTGGTTATATTCTTTCTTCCTTTCGTTTTTTTTTCTTCCCCCTTCCATTCTTGTTTTCTATCTGCTCTCATCCGTCCTGGAAGTTGTTATCACAACATATGAGCGCACTGTGCTATCTGCCATCACCACCAGCATGAGCTCCTAATGGATTTTAACACATTTTGACCTGAGATCAGATTCTAAAAATGTCTTCTACATCCTGACAGTTTTCTGAAAAAGCTATGTTTCTATGTCGTTCTTCGATTTTTCAAAAATTAGCAGACCTACAAGCTCATAGCGCGCCACTCGGTGGCGCGCTATGAGCTTGTAGATCTGCTATTTTTCAATAGCTAAAGCATAACATAATGCTAACACCGAAAGGGGTTCCCGCCCAAAATGGTTTAAAGTATTTACCTGCAAACTCCTGACATTTATTACCGTCATTTTGGAAGCGCGGTGGGAGCAGGGGGTGGGGGGGGGGGGGGACGAGGGGAGGGGGGGCTGTGCTATCGGGACGTGGCATCATTATGAATTATTGTTTCGTGGCCGAGGTAGAAAATTGTACTTTGTGGCTCAGCTTCCCGGGCGATAAATCAAGCAGTCACTTTTCACCGTCTCACACTCCGCAAAAAAAAAAAAGATGCTGAGGCTGCTACTCGCCCTAGACACACACACACACACACACACACACACACACACACACACACACACACACACACACACACACTATGGTTACCCCATTTCCTCTCTCTCTCTCTCTCTCTCTCTCTCTCTCTCTCTCTCTCTCTCTCTCTCTCTCTCTCTGTGTCACAGTGACAGAAAGGTTGCCTGTAGAAAGCTTGTTTTGCTGTCCTCCCGTTCGTTAGGGTGGAGAGACGTGCGTTCATTTACTGTTTCATCATCGGACGAGGAGAGAGGAGAAAGAAATTGAACCGAACGTGGTCGCTTTTTGCTCAGCTGAGGTCAGCGTCCCGGTCGGTTGGCAGGACAAATGGTGCGCGCGTGTGAGTGTGTGTGTGTGTGGGTGGGGGGTGGGGGTGGAGGCAGAGGAGGGGCGACTGTGGCTCAAGAGGTAGAGCAGGTCGTCCAATGATCCATGGGTCGGCGGTTCGAATCCCGGCTCCTCCTGTCTACATGTCGAAGTGTCCTTGGGCAAGACACTGAACCCCAAATTGCTCCCGATGTGCTGGTTGGTGCCTTGCATGGCTTCCGCTGCAATCAGTGTATGAATGTGTGTGTGAATGGGTGAATGTAATGCACAATCTATGGATAAAGGCGCTATATGAATGCACCATTTACCATTTAGAGGAAGAAGTAAGGGAAGGAGATTTGAGGGATTTAAGAAAGAGGAAGAGGTGATGTACCGCGAAACCAAACGTTTTCATGTCAAGGACCCCCACATTGTATTTGGTCGCAGGAAAATATGTTGTGCCAGGGACCCCCATACAATGCCTGTGCTGTTAAAATGTTTGTACAGACAAAATTGTTCACATTTTGAACATGGCAGACAGTTCTACATGCTATTTTTCAAATTGCAATGTACGTTAGTGGTAAGACACATTTTTAGGTTATATTAACTCGTTTCGCTCAAGGGCCTCTGGGGGTCCTCCTCGGACCCCACTTTTTTTGAGAATGAGAACCACTGAACTAGGAGTGCATGTGTTTGGTCCGACGAGTCATTGGTCCGAAACACGACAACCCACACCTCAAACCCTAACCTAACCATAACCGCAAGCACGGGGGCAGGCGCTAGTCCGAGGTGCGGACGCATGTCTAACCAATGTATGCCTCCCCTGAACTAGACATAGAGGTGTGTGACGTGTAATCTGTGTATGAGTCGTGTCCTTTCAGATTCTCTCTCTCTCCGTAGGAGAATGAGAGGACGTGGCGTTCAAAATCTATCGTCTCTCTCCCATCTCCTCTCACTAAAGTAATCCTGTGTGTGGCACTGAGGAGATAAGGAACCCTCCCTCTCTCTCTCTCTCCATCAGTCCCTTCAACCCCGCCGCCCCGCGCTGCTCGGGAACTCCCTCAGAAGATGCTGCCGAGCATGCTGGGTAAACGGGGTAATCATCTGTCTTAGAGAGAGAGAGAGAGAGGTCATGACTTGTGGAGACCTAACACACACTATACACCTATCTGTTTCTGGGGAGGACGACACTGAGATGTATGGAGAGGACGGAGAGAGAGAACACTAAGGCCTGACTCACACCGTCGCATCTAGCATACAACATTGATGCATGCTAGATGTAAAGAAAGGGTTTGTTTACATCTTGCCCCAATGCATTTCCAAGGGAAGTCACATGGTTTGGCACAACATTTGTGTTGTATGGCTTTCGGCTGTGTTTCGACTGCCCCCCTCCCCCTCATACAACACAAATGTTGTGTCAAACCATGTGACTCCCATTGGAAATGCATTTCGAGCTTGCATCAGTCAATAAGTCTCATGCATCAGCTATACATCAATCTGTTGTGACCGTGTGAGTCAGGCCTAATAGTTTAAAAGTTTTACTGAGTATATATATTTTTTTCTCAATTAAACAAAAAGAGTGTCTGCCCTTATAACACACGTCCGGTCGGTGTGAACACATCAGAGCAACACAAGTCAATCAACCTGATATTCTTTTACGGCACCGGGTTGTGAACCACTGTAAATACCCTCAATTATTATTGTTATACTTTATATCACCTTTCATTTATATCATATTAACGGTTTGGAAATATGTAAATATGTCCCCCTAAGATATCACAAGGTTATCGTATCAATTTTCCATTAGAAACCTTAACCACTTCAACCCCAGCATCCCTATTCTGGGAGGGAACACATACCAAAAATAGCAGATCTTCAAGTTTGGAGATCAACGTTGTTGTGACGTGTTGTAAGCTTGTAGATCGGCTATTGTTGGCGAGTGAGTGAAGAGATTTGGTGTTAACTGAAGAAGAAGGCGCCAAGTACAGCGAAACTCGGCTCCGTTTTGCTAAGTATCGAGGGTTAAAGTTAAAGAAGCGATATTGCTGAATTCCAAACATCATCAAAGTATTCTGCAGCGTCCCTGGCAGGTGCAGTACTTGGTTTAGACAGTACTTGGTTTAGACTAGTCATTTGGTTAGACCAGTCATTAGTCCTACAACTACAACCTATCTCAAACCCTCACCCTAAACCTATAACCTCCCACGGGGAAGCACACCTAAACATATAACCTTAACCCATGTCTAACCAATGACTAGTCTAAACTAAGTATGCACCCTCCCTGGCACCCTAGGGTGAAACAGTCACTGAAACAAACCCTGCACTAGAGTCCTGCAGACTGATAATTCTCTCTCTCTCTCTCTCTCTCTCTCTCTCTCTCTCTCTCTCTCTCTCTCTCTCTGTCTCTCTCTCTCTCTCTCTCTCTCTCTCTCTCTCTCTCTCTCTCTCTCTCCCCCTCTCTCTCTCTCTCTCTCTCTCTTTCTCTCCCCCTCTCTCTCTCTCTCTCTCCCCCTCTCTCTCTCTCTCTCTCTCTCTCTCTCTGTACTATTAATATTAGTGTTGGCAGTTGTCCTCTCTGTGCTGATCCCAGATCAGAGCTGACTGCATCTCAGCATGAAGTCTCACCTACCTGCAGCTTCCTGTCACCTCTCATTATAGACACACTGAGCTCTCTCTCTCTCTCTCTCTCTCTCTCTCTCTCTCTCTCTCTCTCTCTCATCTCTCTCTCTCTCTCTCTCTGATGTGTGACAAGGCCAGATAAGCCCCTGTGTGAATACAAAGAGAGTATTACTATCCCTGTCAGAATATAGGTGAGTGATACCGTGGAGCTGGCTGGATTTAAATGGCACAAGTCCCCCCTGTGACAGCGCACGCACGCACACACACACACACACACACACACACACACACACACGCTTTGACAGGTAGGAAGTCGACCCTGAATAAGAGGGTCTCCATGTCAAACATGACGACGTGAAGATATGATTGTAATTGCAAGAACGTTTTTCACACACTACCGTACTGCCGTCGGACAGTCGTTATGTCTCATAACGGAAAAAATACGCTATATTGAAGAGTGTAAACCGGATGTTCAGTTACATTCTTTTCATTTCCGTTTTGAATCGTAATTGAAAACGTAGAGGGAGACAGAGACGCACATTTCTTTCTGCAGTTACTGTAAGTGCAGTTTGTCATCGTAGGTCAGGGTTCCCCAATTAATTTTCCTCAAGGGCCATATTTTGACTAGGGTGCCAGGCTGGGGGCCGAGTCCAAAACCTAGACTAAAATGTTAGGAATGGACTATAGTGGACAAGAGATCCAGTATAAGTTATTTTACACTTGGTTGCATGCTTAAAATAGCTGATCTACAAGCTCACAACGTGTCGCAGCACTATTTTAGTGTAAAATCAGCCATCACGACGGCACCAAGGCCCACCAGAATACATTTTAGTCGACTAAATCACCTGTAGATTTAGTCAAATAAAATCTTATGATATTTAGTCGACTATTATTATAATTTTTTTTAACTTTGGACCACTATCATATCTCAGTTAAATTATGACTGTTAAGGGCTTGATTTAATTCACCTCAAATTAACACATTATATTACAGGGTATAGCTCAGGGAAGTGTGAAGAGGTCAGATGTCATGTCTGTAAATGTGGGAATGAGGGGGTCTCTATGTAAGACATATGTGGTGGTGGGGCTCATTTATAAGGTATTACGTGCTGACTCAGCTTTGGCATCCCCCCCCCCTCTCTCTCTCTCTCTCTCTCTCTCTCTCTCAAATGTTAGTGGTGATTTGTTGTCAGGCTCTCTCAAGAACAACACACAGCATCGCGGCAGGATAAATGGGCCGTGCGTGCGTGCGTGCGTGCGTGCGTGCGTGTGAGAAAGTGCTGGTTATGTCTGTGTAGTGATGAATCGGATGTTTTAATGCATTTGAGATGGATGGCATTTTAGATGGATGACATTGTTGTGGAAATCAAACTAACGTTCTCGATTGTTTCATTAAAAGCTTCTTGTTTTAAAAGACAGGCTGTCTATCGGACAGACATCGTGACAGCTGAGAAGGAGACGGTGTAGGAGAGACAGACAGTAGGAAAGCTACAAGTTCATAGCGCGGCACTTGGTGCCGTGCTATGAGCTTGTAGATCTGCTATTTTTCAATAGCTAAAGCATTAACATAATGCTTAAAACACCAAATGGGGTTCCTGCCCAAAATGGGTTAAATAGTGAGGATGTGTAATTTTAGAGTGAAATCACAAAAGGTACTATTATGGAGCCCTGTGGGACCACCAAGTATAGGGTTTAAGTGGGTTAATCCTACTGGTGCAAGCAGGGACAGGCGGCCAGTGACTCCACTACACTTCACCGTTCTCAAACCATTCTACAGGTCCATTTGGTTCCACTGGTACACTCTCAGAAGAGGTTCAGCTCTTTAAGGGTCCCAGGTTCCCAAGTATCAATAATGTACCAGGGGAACCCAGTTTTGAACCTCTTCCTATACTTCCTTCACATGTTGTTTTACCAATGATGCTATTTTAGGGTTCTGTTCCATTCTGGTCATACATAGTCTGGGTGATGATATTGTTGGCTCTACTGCAGTTGTTCCCAAACTTTTTCATGTCAAGGACCCCCAAATTGACACTAATTAGCCCACGGACCCCCATTTGAAAAGATATGCCAGGGACCCCCCCATAAGAGAAGATTTTTACGGCTCTAGCAGTGATTCTCAACCCGTTTAATTTCAAGGACCCCCCCCAGTTTGACATGCATTAGTCTACGGACCCCCATTTAATGGCATTTCTATCTGTGGGACCCCCAAATTATATTGTACAATCAGTATACAAATGTACACTCTGAGTTACAGACCCATAATGGTCCATTTGGTTCCAAACTATCATTTAGCTGGGGACCCCCCCGGAACTCCCTCAGGTACCCCTGGGGGTCCCCGGACCCCAGTTTGGGAACCACTAGTGCTCTACTGCACCTGTGGGTCTCAGAGTGTGGTCCTGGTGCCCGCATGGTTCCGTGCAGTGAGTTCCAAATGGACCCTTATGAGTGTGTAACTCAGGAAGAGGCCCGGTTTCTTTCCAATATGGCTGCTGTGCATAGAGCCTGTTCATCCAGTGTACAGTGGCTTTTCCTAACAGGAGAAGGGCTCACACACCCGTATTGGTGAGGTGCTAAAGGCCTAAGGCCATGAACGTAGAACAAGAAGGAAAGGACCGCACACTCACAGCCACGATGCTGGGAATGTATTAATAATCACACCCGTGTGAACTGAGTGGTGCAACTCCCCTCTCCCCCTGCCCCCCCCCCCCTCTCTCTCATTAGCAGGCAACAGTGCAGCACTATCTCTCTCTCTCTGTTTCTGGCACAACAGCGCCACTTTTGCCCCTACTGGTACTTATAGTAACATAGTCACATACATAGTCACATACATAGGTTAACACGGACATTGCTGTTCCTTGGAGTGGTTGCACCACTCAAAAAGAAGCCAACGTTTCGACCTGCATGTAAGGTATTCTTCAGGGAAATTTTAATACATTTCCAGCATTGTGGCTATGAGCGTGCAGCCTTTTCTTCTTTTTCTACAGTGGCTTTCACCCCAGTGATCGCGCTGTAACGTGTTTGCGGGTGATTCGTTCAAAGCGATGCGTTCATTTTTGGCGATATATTGCTGTTTACGTATCAACGTACTACGACTGTGGAAATTAAAAATTCCCCCGATTGTTCCCATCGCTACCCAGTGAGCAGAGGTCATTATTGTACCTTCTAAGCCATGTTCCTCTGAGACACACTTTCTGCCATTTAACACAGAGAGAGAGAGAGAGAGAGAGGCACAGGCACAGACCTCATCTATCTTGCTCCTGTGTAAGGGGGTGAGGGAGGGGTGACCCTTCACCCCTGAACCCCCAGGGGAGAATGGCAACATCCATCATGACATGTTCCCTAATGCGGTTAACTGTGTGTGTGTGTGTGTGTGTGTGTGTGTGTGTGTGTGTGTGTGTGTGTGTGTGTGTGTGTGTGTGTGTGTGTGTGTGTGTGTGTGTGTGTGTGTGTGTGTGTGTGTGTGTGTGTGTGTGTGTGTGTAAAACATATTTGTTGTGTGTGTGACAGAGAGCACATGCCTGTGAGTGTGTACACTTGTGCACATCTGGCAGGACACATGGTTGTTTGCGAGTGCCTGCGTATGCATGCAAACCGGGTGTGTTACATTTGCTGTAATATGTGAAGCTGACCATGTGTGTGTCCAGACATTTTTGACTGGGGTGGGAATCTGATCTTCTGTATTCTTTTTAGTTATTTCAAATCGCATTTTAAATAGTTTTTCAGATAATAATAATAAATCTAATAATAAATCTTCTGTATCAATCTATCCAATACCAATGCGTGAGTGTGACGCAAGGAATGAAAATCAAGGAATGAATGACGATTACATTACTAATTGTTAAGCATTATTGTGAGGGCAGCAGGTACTTAGATGGTGGTGCTCTGCTCAGTGTGGCATGAACTACCCAACATCCTCATTGTGGACCAGCCTGCATGCATAGAGTCACACTCGTTCCACGGTGTGTTTCCAAATTCCAACATGTGCGCACACACACACACACACACACACACACACACACACACACACACACACACACACACACACACACACACACACACACACACAGGTTTGGTTTTGAGACGCCTAATGGCCCTGCCTGCGCACAGCCTGTGACTGCTGGGAGAGGAGTGGTCCCAGTGTCTCTCTGCCCAGAACGCTGGCTCTCCACAGGGGGCAGTAGAGGGCACTGCAGGCCAGGGGCAGATGGGAGGCAAACACCCAGGTCCTGCAGGTGTGTGTGTGTGTGCGTGCAGCTGTTTGGGTGCTGTGATTGTGCGCGTGTGCGGACATGTTGAACACTCCCCATGCCCACAAGTGTGTGAACACAGTACACACACACATAATCCAGCGAGACCCCCCCCCCCCGCCCCCCCCACCCCACCCCACCCCAATGTGTGAGCGGTCCACACTTCATTAGGAGTTCAGGATAACGGCCAGCTAGCTCGCAGCGCGCCGCTCCATTTCCTGCTCTCGCTCCGCCTGCTCTCTCCAAGAGCGACAGATGCCGCGATACCGTCGCTGCCACCGCCGCTGTCGCCACACCGCTGTTAACAATGCTGCATGCTGGGAGAAGCATGGGGGCTCCGCCCACTGTGCTGTCTGCCCGCTTGGCCCTCAGGGAGCGAGGCTGAGGGCCAAGCGGGGGCCCTAACCGGCTAACTACATGAGGTGCTTTGTGTGTGTGTGTGTGTGTGTGTGTGTGTGTGTGTGTGTGTGTGTGTGTGTGTGTGTGTGTGTGTGTGTGTGTGTGTGTGTGTGTGTGTGTGTGTGTGTGTGTGTGTGTGTGTGTGTGTGTGTGTGTGTGTGCGTGTGTGTGCACTGCCAGGCTAATCACGTGTTTTTTTGGGGTAAATTGTTGATTTAGTACACGTTGCAAAATGCTGGGGAATACAAGCTTGCAAAGGATCATATGTTCTCTGTGGTCCCTACACACACACACACACACACACACACACACACACACACACACACGATCCAAATGATCTGTCTCCAGACAAAACATAAACAGATGTTTCAATGGCTGTTAGGTGTTCTAAGGAGTGTGTGTGTGTGTGTGCATGTGTGTGTGTGTGTGCGTGTGCATGTCAGGGTCATTAAGACAGCATTTGCGATGCGATTGTCTGCGTGTGTGCGTGCGTGCGTGCGTGCGTGCGTGCGTGCGTGCGTGCGTGCGTGCGTGCGTGCATGTGACCGACCCTACAGTGTGTGTGTGTGTGTGTGTGTTGCTTGTGAATGCATAGGACCACAAGGGAATCAAACAGGACTTTTTGTGTTATCATTTTAGCCTAAATGTCTGACTTGTACCTCCGTGCTGTTTACATGTCTGACTAATATGCAATCAATCAATCAATCAATCAATCAAAGCCTGTGAATAGATGAGCTACACCAGGAAGATAATTAAGCACATAAGTTCAATGTCAATATCTGGAGAAACAGTGACCATTCATGTACATGACTTGGTCTTTGTAGACGACAAACATCAAAGCATTCGCTTGGTAATATGTAGGCTATATTGATAATGCGATTATCAGTTGTAATAAATCAGACATTACTTTGTTATGATAAATCAAACATTTATTCAATCACAAACTATCATTAACATCTATAATTAGTAATTAATAATCACAAGGATATCCCAAAACAATTACCCATCATCGGGTTGGATAGCAACTGCATAATATTGCCTGTGGACAGATGGATGAGAGGGAGAGAAGAGGGGGGGGGGGGAGTGTGTGTGTGTGTGTGTGTGTGTGTGTGTGTGTGTGTGTGTGTGTGTGTGTGTGTGTGTGTGTGTGTGTGTGTGTGTGTGTGTGTGTGTGTGTGTGTGTGTGTGTGTGTGTGTGTGTGTGTGTGTGTGTGTGTGTGTGTGTGTCATGTCACAATTACTCTACGTTTCTAGGCCCAAAAAAATCCTAACGGTGGATAATACAAAGTGTTTAGAACTCCCATGTGATTTGGTCAGTTTGGACCAACTTTTGAACCCACTTGGCCAGGAGGAGAAATGGAGGAAAAGCAAAGACACCTTCACATAATTAATACGAATTTCAATTTGATCAGGCCTACGTCGTTTCAGTAAATATTAGGGATGCACCGAAAGGAAAATTCTTGGCCGAAACCGAATATAGGAAACAGTTGGCCGAAAACCGTTGCTGTCATGGCCGTACCTTAAAGCTACCTGATTTATGGCAAAATAAATGGTTATGGCAAAACTTAAATAATAATCACTATTATGGGTCCATAAAACATTTATTCAGCTCTTTGAATGCATTAATTGCATACACTATTCGGTGATATATTTTCTGCCTATTCGGGCCGAAACCGAATAGGCCGAAAATGCATTTCTAGCCATTTTCTGCCGAATATTTTCTGCTGCCGAATATTCGGTGCATCACTAGTAAATATCTGTGTCAGGTTTGCCCATGCAAAGTGACTGCAAGATTCTTCTTGGACACAAATTCAGTATCCACGTTTTTCCCCGCCAAGGTACTGGGGCTCCTTGTGTGTGTGCTTTGCTTCCTGCAGGCCGTCACTTGCAAATAAATTATTGGTAGTTGCTGGTCGATGTTTGTTTTGGGCTTGATTCTAAAGTGTATAGTAGTTGCTTATTTGGGCTTGCTTCCACATTTCTTCACATCAAGGAATCCCAGATTAATATGTAATTGTCCACAGACATCCATCTGAACATAATTGGTGCCTTTTTTTAAATATTTTGATGTATTATTTAAATAACGGATGTACAACCTCACAATGTGTCGCTGTGAGCTTGTAGATCAGCTATTTTCATGTGTGCTTGTTTTCATAGACCTGGTCACTTGTTTCTCTTGCAAAACTGGCAACACAGCAAGAGAAAGAGGAACTCATGCACACACTCACAAACGCAATGCACTATGGGCTGTAAGAAAAAGGTGAATAGACTTCCTGTTTCAGAATGTGAGGCTTGCTCTATCTGTGCACCTGTTGTAGCTCGTTACAATTTACATCTCCTCTCCTCTCCTCTCCTCTCCTCTCCTCTCCTCTCCTTTTGAACCCCGACCAGGCTCCGAGCCAGAGGAGAAGGGTGGAGGTAGAGAGGGGGCAGAATGAGGCGGAGGGGTGGAAGAGGAAATTGTTGCACATTTCCTGACAAATTGAGTTAAGGGGACATTAAGTGGGGGGCTTTAAGGAAATACAAATGGCCGTCTTTATCACAGGTGGACACTGATGGCTTAATGTGGGGGACTGGAGCGCTTGATCGTATCGGCCGGGCTAATGGCTCGACAGGACGCATTAGACGGTTGGGAGAGAGAGAGAGAGAGAGAGAGAGAGAGAGAGAGAGAGAATATGCAGGCAGAATGCAGACCTGTCAAGTGCTGTGTTGTCCCCTTTGTGTTTGGGGGAAGCAGATGTTTGCTGGAATACGGCGAGCTCACACACACACACACCACACACACACACACACACCCACACACAGAGACACAGCCAGACACAGGAGGCAGGCAGCAGATGCCTGAAGCCGTGCCAAGGCCAAGGTGGAACCATGTTATACAGTGAGGGAGGGAGGGTGGACAGACAGACAGACAGACAGACAGACAGACGGAGAGGGTCAAAGGAGGAGGAGACTAAAGAAGGAAAGGACGGGGGTGCAGTGATATTAAGAGGGAGACGGTTCATTGCTCTTTAGTTATTCATGTATTTGATTTATATAGTTTGTGTGCTGTGCTAATGTGAGAGAGAGGCCAGCCGAGGTAGTGTTGTGCTCTCGTAGCCCTACTTGGCGTGTGTGTGTGTGTGTGGTGTGTGTGTGTGTGTGTGTGTGTGTGTGTGTGTGTGTGTGTGTGTGTGTGTGTGTGTGTGTGTGTGTGTGTGTGTGTGTGTGTGTGTGTGTGTGTGTGTGTGTGTGTGTGTGTGTGTGTGTGCACAATTGGACCACGATCTCTCCTTGACAGCTTTTCCTTTCTTCCCTCTCACCTCCCCTGCCCCCTCCTTCTCATATCGGGGGGGAGGGGGGGGGGGGGGGGGGGGGGGGGGCAGCCTCACAAAAAGGTACGGGGGGGCAAAAATAAATCGGGCGTAAAGCTGCATTTATTAAGATCAAAAGCGACCCACGAGAGCCGCACTGCGCTGCCGTGATCAAATTCCCCTCTAATTAAAACCAACCGGGGAAAGGCCAGGAAATTGTTTAGCTGTTTTAACCCATTTAAGGCGGGAACCCCTTTTGGTGTTAGCATTATGTTATGCTTTAGCTATTGAAAAATAGCAGATCTACAAGCTAGTAGCGCGCCACCGAGTGGCGCACTACTAGCTTGTAGGTCTGCTATTTTAGAAAAAGTGAAGAACGACTGACATAGAAACATAGCTTTTTCAGAAAACTGTCAGGATGTAGAAGACATTTTTAGAATCTGATCTCAGGTCAAAATGGGTTAATATGTACAGAATGCCGCCGAACGCACAAAGGGCGCCTCGGCCCGACTC
>NW_027638697.1:0-32500 GCF_951216825.1 Electrona antarctica
ATTAATCAGTACTGTAGTACCACCTGGTATGGATGTACTGTACTGTATACTACTGTTATTAATCAGTACTGTAGTACCACCTGGTATGGATGTACTGTATACTACTGTTATTAATCAGTACTGTAGTACCACCTGGTATGGATGTACTGTATACTACTGTTATTAATCAGTACTGTAGTACCACCTGGTATGGATGTACTGTATACTACTGTTATTAATCAGTACTGTAGTACCACCTGGTATGGATGTACTGTATACTACTGTTATTAATCAGTACTGTAGTACCACCTGGTATGGATGTACTGTATACTACTGTTATTAATCAGTACTGTAGTACCACCTGGTATGGATGTACTGTATACTACTGTTATTAATCAGTACTGTAGTACCACCTGGTATGGATGTACTGTACTGTATACTACTGTTATTAATCAGTACTGTAGTACCACCTGGTATGGATGTACTGTATACTACTGTTATTAATCAGTACTGTAGTACCACCTGGTATGGATGCTACTGTATACTACTGTTATTAATCAGTACTGTAGTACCACCTGGTATGGATGTACTGTATACTACTGTTATTAATCAGTACTGTAGTACCACCTGGTATGGATGTACTGTATACTACTGTTATTAATCAGTACTGTAGTACCACCTGGTATGGATGTACTGTACTGTATACTACTGTTATTAATCAGTACTGTAGTACCACCTGGTATGGATGTACTGTATACTACTGTTATTAATCAGTACTGTAGTACCACCTGATATGGATGTACTGTATACTACTGTTATTAATCAGTACTGTAGTACCACCTGGTATGGATGTAATGTATTAATCAGTACTGTAGTACCACCTGGTATGGATGTACTGTATACTACTGTTATTAATCAGTACTGTAGTACCACCTGGTATGGAAGTACTGTACTGTATACTACTGTTATTAATCAGTACTGTAGTACCACCTGGTATGGATGTACTGTATACTACTGTTATTAATCAGTACTGTAGTACCACCTGGTATGGATGTACTGTACTGTATACTACTGTTATTAATCAGTACTGTAGTACCACCTGGTATGGATGTACTGTATACTACTAGTACTGTTATTAATCAGTACTGTAGTACCACCTGGTATGGATGTAATGTATTAATCAGTACTGTAGTACCACCTGGTATGGATGTACTGTATACTACTGTTATTAATCAGTACTGTAGTACCACCTGGTATGGATGTACTGTGTACTACTGTTATTAATCAGTACTGTAGTACCACCTGGTATGGATGTACTGTACTGTATACTACTGTTATTAATCAGTACTGTAGTACCACCTGGTATGGATGTACTGTATACTACTGTTATTAATCAGTACTGTAGTACCACCTGGTATGGATGTACTGTACTGTATACTACTGTTATTAATCAGTACTGTAGTACCACCTGGTATGGATGTACTGTATACTACTGTTATTAATCAGTACTGTAGTACCACCTGGTATGGATGTACTGTACACTACTGTTATTAATCAGTACTGTAGTACCACCTGGTATGGATGTACTGTATACTACTGTTATTAATCAGTACTGTAGTACCACCTGGTATGGATGTACTGTACTCTATACTACTGTTATTAATCAGTACTGTAGTACCACCTGGTATGGATGTACTGTATACTACTGTTATTAATCAGTACTGTAGTACCACCTGGTATGGATGTAATGTATACTACTGTTATTAATCAGTACTGTAGTACCACCTGGTATGGATGTAATGTATACTACTGTTATTAATCAGTACTGTAGTACCACCTGGTATGGATGTAATGTATACTACTGTTATTAATCAGTACTGTAGTACCACCTGGTATGGATGTAATGTATACTACTGTTATTAATCAGTACTGTAGTACCACCTGGTATGGATGTACTGTACTGTATACTACTGTTATTAATCAGTACTGTAGTACCACCTGGTATGGATGTACTGTACTGTATACTACTGTTATTAATCAGTACTGTAGTACCACCTGGTATGGATGTACTGTACTGTATACTACTGTTATTAATCAGTACTGTAGTACCACCTTGTATGGATGTAATGTATACTACTGTTATTAATCAGTACTGTAGTACCACCTGGTATGGATGTACTGTATACTACTGTTATTAATCAGTACTGTAGTACCACCTGGTATGGATGTACTGTATACTACTGTTATTAATCAGTACTGTAGTACCACCTGGTATGGATGTAATGTATACTACTGTTATTAATCAGTACTGTAGTACCACCTGGTATGGATGTAATGTATACTACTGTTATTAATCAGTACTGTAGTACCACCTGGTATGGATGTACTGTATACTACTGTTATTAATCAGTACTGTAGTACCACCTGGTATGGATGTACTGTATACTACTGTTATTAATCAGTACTGTAGTACCACCTGGTATGGATGTACTGTATACTACTGTTATTAATCAGTACTGTAGTACCACCTGGTATGGATGTACTGTATACTACTGTTATTAATCAGTACTGTAGTACCACCTGGTATGGATGTACTGTATACTACTGTTATTAATCTACTGTAGTACCACCTGGTATGGATGTACTGTATACTACTGTTATTAATCAGTACTGTAGTACCACCTGGTATGGATGTACTGTATACTACTGTTATTAATCAGTACTGTAGTACCACCTGGTATGGATGTACTGTATACTACTGTTATTAATCAGTACTGTAGTACCACCTGGTATGGATGTACTGTATACTACTGTTATTAATCAGTACTGTAGTACCACCTGGTATGGATGTACTGTATACTACTGTTATTAATCAGTACTGTAGTACCACCTGGTATGGATGTAATGTATACTACTGTTATTAATCAGTACTGTAGTACCACCTGGTATGGATGTAATGTATACTACTGTTATTAATCAGTACTGTAGTACCACCTGGTATGGATGTACTGTATACTACTGTTATTAATCAGTACTGTAGTACCACCTGGTATGGATGTACTGTATACTACTGTTATTAATCAGTACTGTAGTACCACCTGGTATGGATGTACTGTATACTACTGTTATTAATCAGTACTGTAGTACCACCTGGTATAGATGTACTGTATACTACTGTTATTAATCAGTACTGTAGTACCACCTGGTATGGATGTACTGTATACTACTGTTATTAATCAGTACTGTAGTACCACCTGGTATGGATGTACTGTATACTACTGTTATTAATCAGTACTGTAGTACCACCTGGTATGGATGTAATGTATACTACTGTTATTAATCAGTACTGTAGTACCACCTGGTATGGATGTACTGTATACTACTGTTATTAATCAGTACTGTAGTACCACCTGGTATGGATGTACTGTATACTACTGTTATTAATCAGTACTGTAGTACCACCTGGTATCGATGTACTGTATACTACTGTTATTAATCAGTACTGTAGTACCACCTGGTATGGATGTACTGTATACTACTGTTATTAATCAGTACTGTAGTACCACCTGGTATGGATGTACTGTATACTACTGTTATTAATCAGTACTGTAGTACCACCTGGTATGGATGTACTGTATACTACTGTTATTAATCAGTACTGTAGTACCACCTGGTATAGATGTACTGTATACTACTGTTATTAATCAGTACTGTAGTACCAGCTGGTATGGATGTACTGTATTAATCAGTACTGTAGTACCACCTGGTATGGATGTACTGTTATTAATCAGTACTGTAGTACCACCTGGTATGGATGTACTGTATACTACTGTTATTAATCAGTACTGTACTAGTACCACCTGGTATGGATGTTTGTCTGTAGCCTTAAAGTCACAAATGCTGCAACAACTAAACATTTGTTCAAAGATCACTTCAGAGGCTCTATATACATCCACGTATGATAACAGCAAGCAAGGAATATCACCTCTAATACTAAGCATGTGTTTGGAGAGTGGAGAGAATAGGTTGCTGCCTTCAGGAAGGAGATATGGTGTTCCAGCGTACAATAAGGTCAGACTGAAGAAGTCTTTTGTCCATCAGTCGACTCTGAGGCTTACTCAGGATTCTGGCCTGCAGGACTAGACTGAGCTGTGGACATTGATGCTTATGTTTCTATGTATGTAACTGCATTTTATTTCCATTTTTCAAATGTGTATAAGTGTTGCATACAAGGTTGCAAAACGAATTTCAGTGCGAACTGACAATAAAGTACTATAATATCATATCATATCATATCAAACTGAGGGGGAATAAAATAAAATATAAATGTTTGTCTGTCTCAACTAACAACTTAAACCATGTACTTAGTTGAACTAGGTACAGGGTTTTAGTGGTTAATAAAAGAGGTAGCCTAATACAGTTTTTTTTTTTCTTTTTGCAACTGAATGGCTGGAAAGTGGAAATGAAGAGTTTACATAGTACACATAGTACATGCATACACCTTCCCTAATGATTATATCTGGTTTCAGTATTTATTTATGGTGTATTGTCTCTATTATTAAGGTTATTGTAGCAGTCAATTTATATTGGGGTTCGGGAGGGGTCCGAGACAGTGCCAAAGCATTTCCGGGGGTCCCCGGCCAAGAAACGTTGAGAACCCCTGGCCTAATAGGCTGGCTCCTAAACCCTAAACCCTAAACCCCTGGCCTAATAGGCTGGCTCCTAAACCCTAACCCCTGGCCTAATAGGCTGGCTCCTAAACCCTAAACGTTGAGAACCCCTGGCCTAATAGGCTGGCTCCTAAACCCTAAACTGAACCCCTGGCCTAATAGGCTGGCTCCTAAACGTTGAGAACCCCTGGCCTAATAGGCTGGCTCCTAAACGTTGAGAACCCCTGGCCTAATAGGCTGGCTCCTAAACGTTGAGAACCCCTGGCCTAATAGGCTGGCTCCTAAACCCTAAACCCTAAACCCCTGGCCTAATAGGCTGGCTCCTAAACCCTAAACTAACTAAACGTTGAGAACCCCTGGCCTAATAGGCTGGCTCCTAAACCCTAAACCCTAAACCCCTGGCCTAACAGGCTGGCTCCTAAACCCTAAACCCTAACCCCTGGCCTAATAGGCTGGCTCCTAAACCCTAAACCCTAAACCCCTGGCCTAACAGGCTGGCTCCTAAACCCTAAACCCTAACCCCTGGCCTAATAGGCTGGCTCCTAAACCCTAAACCCTAAACCCCTGGCCTAACAGGCTGGCTCCTAAACCCTAAACCCTAACCCCTGGCCTAATAGGCTGGCTCCTAAACCCTAAACCCTAAACCCTAAACCCCTGGCCTAACAGGCTGGCTCCTAAACCCTAAACCCTAAACCCTAACCCCTGGCCTAATAGGCTGGCTCCTAAACCCTAAACCCCTGGCCTAATAGGCTGGCCCCTAAACCCTAAACTTCAAATTAACTAAGCTTATCCCATTTAGGCCTGACCCCAAAATTTAAAAGAAATCTTCTCCAGTTTTCTGAAATAAATATTTTCACGATATTTCAAAAATAGCAGACATACAAGCTCGTAGCACGCCACTCGGCGGGCGTGCTATGAGCTTGTAGATCTGCTATTTTTCAATCGCTAAATTATAACATAATGTTTAAAACACCAAAATGGGTTATACCTAACAGTCCAGGACCTGGCTAAGATATGAATGCACTTCATTTAGAGGAGAACATCTCAGCTGTTCTACCTAACAGTCCAGGACCTGGCTAAGATATGAATGCACTTCATTTAGAGGAGAACATCTCAGCTGTTCTTGGCTGATATGAATGCACTTCATTTAGAGGAGAACATCTCAGCTGTTCTTGGCTGATATGAATGCACTTCATTTAGAGGAGAACATCTCAGCTGTTCTTGGCTGATATGACCGCCGCGAACAACTTAGGAACTGTGAAAAATTCTCTATCCGGGGCGAAATACCCGGAAATGACCACACCAGACAGAATGACCACACCAGACAGAATGACCACACCAGACAGAACGACCACACCAGACAGAATCACCACACCAGACAGAATGACCACACCAGACAGAATCACCACACCAGACAGAATCACCACACCAGACAGAATCACCACACCAGACAGAATCACCACACCAGACAGAATTACCACACCAGACAGAATCACCACACCAGACAGAATCACCACACCAGACAGAATTACCACACCAGACAGCTACTTCAGACATGGCTCCATCTTCTAAACTGTTTGCAAATGGTCAAGCCAGGTTTGACCTTGCCAGGTTTTTATATAGCGCCTTTTATCCAAGGCACTTCATGCATTACATTGACCCATTCACACACACATTCACACACCGATGGCGGCGGAAGCCATGCAAGGCACCAACCAGCACATCGGGAGCAATTTGGGGTTCAGTGTCTTGCCCAAGGACACTTTGACATGTAGACAGGAGGAGGAGCCGGGATTCGAACCGCCGACCCACGGATCATTGGACCTGCTCTACCTCTTGAGCCACAGTCGCCGTTTTTGCGACAGATTTCCTGAGATGCATTTGTTGGTGAGTTTAACATAATTTAATACAATATATTAGATTGGACTTTGTCTGTTTGGATGTATGGGCGGTCAATGGCAAATTGTGGCTAGTTTCCACCCTGCCATTAACTTGTGGAAATATGACCGCTGTGTGTATTAAAGGTCTATTGAGTATTCAAACATGAGTATTATGAACATTTTGAGCATCTCAGAACATCTGTAGCTCCAACGGTTTTAAGATAGAGGCATGTTTTATAGCGAGAGATTCATTGCAGGCTGCGTGTCAAACTAAAAGGCGTTGCGTGGATGATAAGAGGATACCAGTCAAACTAAAAACACTGACCAAAACTAAATGGAGACTAAATGAAAACTAAGCTACGATGACTAAAACTGACAATTGTGTCAATAAATAAAAACTAGACTACATTGTTAGGAAGGGACTAGTGGACAAGAGATCCAGTAGAACTGAAACACTTATGCATGGTTGCATGCTGAAAATAGCAGATCTAAAAGCTCACTGTGTGAGCTTGTAGCTCTGCTATTTTCAGCAAGTCTAAAGTGAGCCATTACGACGGCATCGATTCGAAGCCCGCCAAGATACATCTTAGTCGACTAAATCAACTGTAGATTTAGTCGACTAAAACTAGACCAACACCAAAACATTCTAGGGGACTAAAAATGTGACTAAAACTAAATGAAAACTATTGAAGAGACTAAAACTAAATGTGCTGCCCTAATGGGCATGCTTTCAACTTCCTACTAAGTACATTTTGATGACAATACTTTTGTACTTGTTACTAAAGTGAATTTTGAATTCCAGACTTTAACTTGTAACTGAGTACTTTTTAACTTTTTACTAGGGTAAAACATTTGAGTACTTCTTTTGTTCTTTAATCGTCCAATCAGGAACCAGCTATAGGTAAAGGGGGCCAGTCTGGGTTTGCCTAAATGTTTGTGTTGTTTTTTGTGTCTGTACTGCCCCATGGTGGAGTCATTGGTGTTAGCACAACTCAATCACTGTCCTTCCATTCAATTAAATCGTTTTTTTTTTTTTAGTTTCAACGAGACCTAAAAAACTCAAAGACGTTCAAACGATGACGTTTATTAATCCATTTACGCCTGAGGTCGAAATACTTTTTTTTTTTTTTTTAATGTAATTTTTTTCTGAAAAACCTCATGTTTTCTATATCAGTGGTGCTCAATATTTCATGTCAAGGACCCCAAAAATGTTATATAATATGCCGCCGACCCCCCATCTGAAAATATGTTGTTCCAGGAACCCCCCCCCCCCCCCCCCAGAAGCAAGAGTTAAAAACTGAAACTCTGAAAGAATATATATTCAAAGATTTGCGCCACATTTTCACGATTTTTCAAAAGTAGCAGATCTACACGCTCATAGCTCATGAGCTTGTAGATCTGCTATTTTTCAATAGCTAAAGTGTAACATAATGCTTAAAACACCAAAAAGGGTTCCCGCCCAGAATGGGTTAACCCCCCCAAGGTAATCAATGTGTCCTGTTCCATACAGCAGTGGTTCCCAACGTGGGTCCTTGAAGGAGTTCCAGGGGGTCCCACAGCTAAATGATAGTTTGGAACCAAATGGGCCCTTAAGAGATGATTTGGGAGTGGGTGACAGTAAAGTGCACGCAACTTAAAGGGGCATTCCACTCATTTTCAACATTTTACCATGTCATTAATGTACCTTATAATAAGAGAAATCTATGCAAATCTGGGAACTAAATCGTTACCAAGAAATTTCTTCACCAATGTGTTTCTAAAGGTGTCTAATAACATGTACTAAAAGTTTGAAATTCAACTCCTGTGGGAAATTGAGTTATTAGCATAATATGCATAATATGCCCATAACATCCTATATAAGGCAAAAAAGTCCAAATTTCATCATTCTTTAAGTAACATGTGACATATGAAACTAGGGTGTTTGCATGATTCTGAATCCATTCCAAGCATTAGTTTTGCACAAAAAACACTCCTTGGGAGGAAAACGGCCACACAAACGTGATGAGGTCAGCACATTTGGTCAAGTGGATATGGCCTAATTTAGCCCAAGGAGTGTTTTTTGTGCAAAACTAATGCTTGGAATGGATTCAGAATCATGCAATCACCCTAGTTTCATATGTCACATGCTACTTAAAGAATGATGAAATTTTGCTAATAACTCAATTTCCCACGGGAGTTGAATTTCAAACTTTTAGTACATGTTATTAGACACCTTTAGAAACACATTGGTGAAGAAATTTCTTGGTAACGATTTAGTTCCCAGATTTGTCAAATACCTGATAAAATGCCCTTACTATTAGAGCTGTTGTGTGGAAATAATAAAAAAGTTCCCCCATTCTGTGTTTCCTAGAACTAGAGGTCTGAAAAAAATCATTAACATGGTGAAACACATCTTGATGATGTCATCAAGATGTGTTTCACCATGTTAATGATTTTTTTCATAATTACAGTTCTAGGAAACACAGAATGGGGGGACTTTTTTATTATTTCCACACAACAGCTCTAAGGTATATTAATGACATAGTAAAATGTTGAAAATGGGTGGTTTTCCCCTTTAAGGAATATTACCAAGTTGTCCTAATACCAAGAAAGAAAGAAAGAAAGAAATGAAAAAGGACCATTACTGCATCAAAAGTAATCAACAGACTTATATAACAACTATAACAACTATAACAACTACAACAACTACAACAACTATAACAACTATAACAACTACAACAACTATAACAACTGTAACAACTATAACAACTGTAACAACTGTAACAACTATAACAACTATAACAACTGTAACAACTATAACAACTATAACAACTGTAACAACTGTAACAACTGTAACAACTACAACAACTACAACAACTACAACAACTACAACAACTACAACAACTGTAACAACTATAATAACTACAACAACTACAACAACTATAACAACTATAACAACTATAACAACTATAACAACTATAACAACTACAACAACTACAACAACTGTAACAACTACAACAACTGTAACAACTGTAACAACTACAACAACTACAACAACTGTAACAACTGTAACAACTGTAACAACTACAACAACTATAACAACTGTAACAACTGTAACAACTACAACAACTATAACAACTGTAACAACTACAACAACTACAACAACTGTAACAACTACAACAACTACAACAACTATAACAACTGTAACAACTACAACAACTACAACAACTATAACAACTGTAACAACTACAACAACTACAACAACTGTAACAACTATAACAACTGTAACAACTATAACAACTACAACAACTACAACAACTGTAACAACTACAACAACTGTAACAACTACAACAACTATAACAACTGTAACAACTACAACAACTACAACAACTGTAACAACTGTAACAACTACAACAACTACAACAACTGTAACAACTGTAACAACTATAACAACTGTAACAACTATAACAACTACAACAACTACAACAACTGTAACAACTACAACAACTGTAACAACTGTAACAACTACAACAACTACAACAACTACAACAACTGTAACAACTGTAACAACTGTAACAACTGTAACAACTACAACAACTACAACAACTACAACAACTGTAACAACTGTAACAACTGTAACAACTACAACAACTATAACAACTGTAACAACTACAACAACTGTAACAACTGTAACAACTGTAACAACTACAACAACTATAACAACTGTAACAACTACAACAACTGTAACAACTGTAACAACTACAACAACTATAACAACTGTAACAACTACAACAACTGTAACAACTATACCAACTACAACAACTATAACAACTGTAACAACTATAACAACTGTAACAACTGTAACAACTACAACAACTGTAACAACTATACCAACTACAACAACTATAACAACTGTAACAACTGTAACAACTATAACAACTGTAACAACTACAACAACTATAACAACTGTAACAACTACAACAACTATAACAACTGTAACAACTACAACAACTATAACAACTGTAACAACTACAACAACTATAACAACTGTAACAACTATAACAACTGTAACAACTGTAACAACTGTAACAACTACAACAACTGTAACAACTGTAACAACTATAACAACTATAACAACTACAACAACTACAACAACTGTAACAACTATAACAACTGTAACAACTGTAACAACTGTAACAACTATAACAACTGTAACAACTACAACAACTATAACAACTGTAACAACTATAACAACTGTAACAACTGTAACAACTGTAACAACTGTAACAACTGTAACAACTGTAACAACTGTAACAACTATAACAACTACAACAACTATAACAACTGTAACAACTGTAACAACTATAACAACTGTAACAACTGTAACAACTGTAACAACTATAACAACTATAACAACTGTAACAACTATAACAACTGTAACAACTGTAACAACTGTAACAACTACAACAACTACAACAACTACAACAACTGTAACAACTATAACAACTATAACAACTACAACAACTATAACAACTATAACAACTATAACAACTACAACAACTACAACAACTGTAACAACTACAACAACTGTAACAACTACAACAACAACTACAACAACTGTAACAACTGTAACAACTGTAACAACTACAACAACTATAACAACTGTAACAACTACAACAACTACAACAACTATAACAACTGTAACAACTACAACAACTACAACAACTGTAACAACTACAACAACTACAACAACTATAACAACTGTAACAACTACAACAACTACAACAACTATAACAACTGTAACAACTACAACAACTACAACAACTGTAACAACTATAACAACTGTAACAACTATAACAACTACAACAACTACAACAACTGTAACAACTACAACAACTGTAACAACTACAACAACTATAACAACTGTAACAACTACAACAACTACAACAACTATAACAACTGTAACAACTACAACAACTACAACAACTGTAACAACTATAACAACTGTAACAACTATAACAACTACAACAACTACAACAACTGTAACAACTACAACAACTGTAACAACTACAACAACTACAACAACTGTAACAACTGTAACAACTACAACAACTGTAACAACTGTAACAACTGTAACAACTGTAACAACTACAACAACTACAACAACTGTAACAACTGTAACAACTGTAACAACTACAACAACTACAACAACTACAACAACTGTAACAACTACAACAACTACAACAACTGTAACAACTATAACAACTATAACAACTATAACAACTGTAACAACTACAACAACTACAACAACTGTAACAACTACAACAACTATAACAACTATAACAACTATAACAACTATAACAACTATAACAACTGTAACAACTACAACAACTATAACAACTATAACAACTGTAACAACTGTAACAACTGTAACAACTATAACAACTATAACAACTATAACAACTGTAACAACTACAACAACTACAACAACTACAACAACTATAACAACTATAACAACTATAACAACTGTAACAACTACAACAACTGTAACAACTGTAACAACTATAACAACTGTAACAACTACAACAACTACAACAACTGTAACAACTGTAACAACTGTAACAACTACAACAACTATAACAACTGTAACAACTATAACAACTGTAACAACTACAACAACTACAACAACTACAACAACTAAAACAACTGTAACAACTACAACAACTATAACAACTGTAACAACTATAACAACTGTAACAACTACAACAACTACAACAACTATAACAACTATAACAACTATAACAACTGTAACAACTACAACAACTATAACAACTATAACAACTATAACAACTATAACAACTGTAACAACTGTAACAACTGTAACAACTATAACAACTATAACAACTGTAACAACTATAACAACTATAACAACTATAACAACTGTAACAACTATAACAACTATAACAACTGTAACAACTATAACAACTATAACAACTATAACTATAACTGTAACAACTATAACAACTATAACAACTTGTCAAACATCGGCCAAATTGTCAGATAATGCAGGAAAGAAAATAGCTGATCTACAAGCCCATGCATGAACCTCTAGTTCGCACCTTCCTACCTACATGACTGCCTGCCTAAATATGTCCCAAACCGCCCCCTAAGGTCTTCCACTGCTGGCCTGCTCGCTTTTCCTAAAAAAATGTCAACTAAAAAATCACACCCGTGTGAACTGAGTGGTGTAAGGTATTATATAGCCTGATCAGCTGTGGTCTGACGTAATGTCTGACGTAATTAAATCACACCCGTGTGAACTGGGTGACCATAGCAACCATGCTCATTTTTTGGTACGAACAGACAGACAGACAGACAGACAGACAGACAGACAGACAGACAGACAGACACGTAAACTAACAAAGCCAGTTGTAGGAGTGGTTTACACCACTCAAAAATATGGGGAAGCAGCTTTCTGCTTCTAGGGGCCGACGGCGTGGAACAAACTCCCACTGTACCTTCGACAGGCAGCCTCTGGAGACATTTTTAAAGCGCAGCTCAAGACCCACTTCTACACTCTTGCTTTTAATTGATCTTTTAATTTTGTTGTTATTCCTGTCCTCACTGTATTGCATTACTGCTCTGGTTTTTTAATGTTTATGCCTTGCTTTTCTTTTCTCTTTTTCTCCATTGCTCTGTAAAGCACTTTGAGCTGCATTTCACGTCATGAAAGGTGCTATAGAAATAAAGTGTTATTATTAGGGACCAAGAAGTCACGCAGTGACTTTGGTCACTTATTGTTTTTGTGTTTATTTTTCTTCTTCTCCTTCTCCTTCTCTCGCCAAAAATAGCTGTTCTGACTGAATGGTGCAGTCGGTTTTCGCGAAACGCGGTAATCTGGTAGAGGGCCATGCCAAACGGTGAATATGCGAAGACCAAGACGATTGGCCAAATGGTGGCGCTATAGCACTCAATTGAAAATGCTAACTTTGAACGTGCATAGCTCATGAACCGTTTGACCGGCAATGACACTTTGATACCCATATGCGTCTCCTCATGCTGAACAACTTTCGTGTTCTGACTTTTGACCTCTGACCTTTAGATCACCCGCCATTTTGAATTATATGATCAGTACTTCTTCTCCTTCTCCTTCCGCCAAAAATAGCTGTTCTGACTGAACCGTGCAGTCGGTTTTCGCAAAACTTGTCAACATGATAGAGGACCATGCCAAACGGTGACTATGCGAAGCCCATCATGATTGGCCAAATGGTGGCGCTATAGCACTCAATTGATGCAAAACTTGCAAACTTGCAAACTTTGAACGTGCATATCTCATGAACCGTTTGACCGTTGGCAATGACACTTTGATACACATATGTGTCTCCTCATGCCGAACAACTTCCGTGTTCTGACTTTTGACCTCTGACCTTTAGATCACCCGTAATTTTGAATTATATGAAAAACAGTTCAAATGTAACTCCTCCCAGAATCTTTGCTCAAAATTCACGAAAACTTCTACACGTGAACTTTGGACTTATACGGACAAATCATCGTAGCACATTTTTTCTAAGTGAAAAAATGAAGTTTTTATGAACCAATGAAAATTGCTGTTCTTATGCACCTAATACCTATATGAATACTGAATGATGTTACTGTTTAGAATGAGTCAACTGACTGTGTCTGCATAGCTCAGTTGGTAGAGCTCTCGCCGTTGGACCACAAGGTTGTGTGTTCAAATCCCGGTAAAGACAACTCAGTGTATCCATTGTGTGCTGCAAGATTTGTGATGACTCAACTATAGAAATATTGAAGTAGATTACATTTGACCCATCAGGCACTAGGACATGGCATCACAATAATAGAGATACTAGTAACTGAAATAGTGTAATAGTGTAATAGTAGTGTAATAGTGTAATAGTGTAACAGTATAATAGTGTAATAGTGTATTGAGTCAAATTTTGTAATAGTGTAATAAGTGTATTTAGTGTAATAGTAGTGTAATAGTGTAATAAGTGCAATGTGTAATACCGTACTGTACTGTACCATACTGTGCTGTACCGTACTGTACCATATGGTACTGTACTGTACCATACTGTGCTGTACTGTACTGCACCGTACTGTACTGTACTGCACCATACTGTACTGTACCGTACTGTACCATACTGTACCGTACTGTACCGTACCGTACCGTACTGTACCGGGACATGTTATGAGCATGTAGATCTGCTAATTTCTAAAAGTTTGAGTACTTATGCTGAACTAACACTGAATGATTTTCCTGTTAACAATGGAGTAACTGATTGTCTCCGTGTAGCTGGGATTCTGGTAGAGGGCCATGCCAAATGATGACTATGCAAAGCCCATGACCATTGGCCAAAGGGTGGCGCTATAGCACTCAATTGAAAATACAAACTTTGAACGTGCATATCTCATGAACCGTTTGACCGTCTGCAATTTAATTCGATACACATATGCGTCTCCTCATGCCGAACAACTTGCAAATGCTGACTTTTGACCACTGACCTTTAAATCACCCGCTATTTTGAATTATATGAGAAACAGTTAAAATGCATCTCTTCCCAGGATCTTTGATGAAAATGCACGTAAACTTCTACACATGAACTTTGGACCTATAAGGACAAATAATCGTAGCACATTTCGTTTAAGTGAAAATATGAAGTTTTTATGAGCCAATGAAAATTGCTGGTTTGTGAAAATTCTTCTTCTGCCTCTAATACATACATGCAGCGTCATATGCTTATGTCACTTTACAGTATAGTAGAGGGTCATGCCAAATTGCACTGAAAGCATACAAAGAGAAGTTTGTACGTAAAAACACACTGTAGTAATGGATAAAGACATGCCCAAAATGAGGACACACCTTCTTGTTACCAAATCACTGAATGGTTTTACTGTTTACAATATAGTCACTGATTGTCTCTGTGTAGGTCAGTCAGTAGAGCTCCCGCCTTCGGTCCACAAGGTTGTGAGTTCAAATCCTGGTACCGACAACTCAGCTCGTCAGTCTCATTTGTGCATGTTGTTCTTATTGCGCATTGTTCTTCTTCTATCTTGGTCCCGCTTTATCGCTGCTTGCAGCTATATTTATTATTATTATTAATAAGAAAATAGCTGATCTACAAGCCCATGCATGAACCTCTGAATTTAAGTCAGCGGTTCCCAAAGTGGGGTCCGGGGACCCCCAGGGGTCCCTGAGGGAGTTCCAGGGGGTCCACAGCTAAATGATAGTTTGGAACCAAAATGGACCCTTATGGGTCTGTAACTCTGTATCTCAGAGTTAAATTATAACATTGATTTTACAATAAAAATTGGGGGGTCCCAGAGATAGAAATGCCATTAAATGGGGGTCCGTAGACTAATGCATGTCAAACTGGGGGGTCCTTGAAATTAAACAGGTTGAGAATCACTGCTAGAGCCATAAAACTCTTCTCTCATGACAACGCTCCACACGTCCCAAACTCTTCTCCCTTCTGGCTCCAAAACTATGGAATGCACTTCCCATCACAGTCAGAACTGCAGCCTCACTCCCAATCTTCCGCCGTAGTCTGAAAACCCACCTCTTCAGACTCCACCATGGCCCGTAGCACTTGCCCTAGCCTAGCCCCTTAGATAGGGAGCACATACTATGGTCCGACGGAGCATTGGTTCGACATGGGTCCGCACCTCGGACTAGCGCCTGCTCCCGTGCTTGCGGTTATGGTTAGGTTAGGGGTTGGAGGTATCGGATCAATGAATCGTCGGACCAAACACATGTAACCCTTAGATAGCACATTATGTAGACTTAGATAGCATTTTATACAGACTTATAGCTTGTTACGTAGACAGCTCTAGAATTGCATTTTATGTAGTCATAGCACTTTATAGTACACATGTATAATATATAATATAGTATAGTATGTATAGTTTACATAGATACTCCACTGTTACGTTCTTAGTTTACGCATGATTCATGATAACTACTTTTTATGTATGTGATGTATGCCATGCTTTTTGTTTTTGCTTAACACTCCCAACGCGGATCGCGTATCAATACGTTATCAATTAATCAAACGTCGGGTGCGGATCACGTATCAATACGTTTCAATCACTTTTTTATAGAATACTTTCATTCATCTTTTTACCCACCCGGACAATGAAGAACCATCGCCCTATCATTGCTGCTTACTCCCGCTCACGTGATCAGAAAAAAAAACAAAAAACAAAAACCCCCCTCCCCTCCTGAAAACAGGAGGGCTGGCCGCTTTACGTGTAGAAGCCAGTTGAACGCTGAACGGAACGCTGCCTATTGCCTAAACACATATGCACCAGATCGGCATTGCAATGCATAACATCTGCAACACACATGGACAGATGCATGTTTCCTTCTTCATACTGTAGCGACCAAACGATCCCCGAGCCTACAATACTACGAACTAACCACAGTATCGAGGGGCTGCCACGACAAGACAGTGTTCCGTTGGTGGATCACGTATCGCCATGCAGAGCCGTCATAATCGGAGATCGCTCAGACGTGTGATTGTAACGCTTTTTTATTCATTATAATTGTAGTGATAAGACCGCAATGAACGCGTCGGGGACGTAATCGACCCGGGTGTAATGTATAACGAACTTTTCCGCGACCTAAACCGTGGTGTTGTCATCTGTGGAAGTCATTTTTTCCTTCTCGTCGACATCACAGCCGGGTGACGCTTTTTTCCCCCTCCATCGCCCCCAAGCTGCATGCCCATAGCCTGGCTTGGCCAGCCTCATAGCGGGGATTCACTGAAGATTCTTCCCCGGAGGAAACATCAGTGAACCCTCGCTATGAGTCTGGCCGTGCCAGGCTAGCATGCCCAGGCATGTTCCCCTACAATAGCTTGAAAAACAAAATCAGCTGATGACAACGCGTCTCGCCGTTATACTATAGTTCTGAACCGAACGGTGGAATGGGACTTTTTATAGCCGTACGGATCAAGACTTTTGCTGCCCAATGTGCCCATGACCCCCCCCCCAATGTTACTGCGATCAAAACAATGAAAGCAGTGAGATAGATTAGGCGAGGCGGCAATCATCATCAAAAAGAAAGCATAGTTATGAAGGTTTATAGTCAGACATTGACAGGCAGATATAACAATAAACACAATAAATATGCTATACATCCTATACATCGAATGAAAGCCCTGAATGTGTACTTTTACGAGGAAAATAGTAAACATTGATCCCATGTACAGTTTGTCATAAATTGGATACTGGGTGGATGCACATTGCGCCCACCAGATATAACTGCAGAGAAGACATGGACCCGAACTCAATATTCACAAAATAAGGCCTATAGCGACATATAAATACTATATACCGTATGAAACAGAAGACTCTCTGCTTTCATAAGGAAAAAAATTGTACTGTAATAATAAAAAAAATCACACCCCTGTGAAGTGAGCAGTGCAACTCTACTTCTCTACTTATTCACTACAGCTCGCTATATACGGACTGAGGCAGAAAGTCATGTAAACCTTTTATTTACAGTTTGGTCTGTAAACTTCTACTGTAATAATAAAAATCACACCCCTGTGAAGTGAGCGTTGCAACTGTTCTGTACTTATTCACTACAGCTCGCTATATACGGACTGAGACAAAGTCATGTAAACCTTTTATTTACAGTTTGGTCTGTAAACTTCTACTGTAATAATAAAAATCACACCCCTGTGAAGTGAGCGGTGCAACTGTTCTCTACAGTTGCACCGCGCAACTATAAAGAACAGTTGCACCGCTCACTTCACAGGGGTGTGATTTTTATTATTACAGTAGAAGTTTACAGACCAAACTGTAAATAAAAGGTTTACATGACTTTCTGTCTCAGTCCGTATATAGCGAGCTGTAGTGAATAAGTACAGAACAGTTGCAACGCTCACTTCACAGGGGTGTGATTTTTATTATTACAGTAGAAGTTTACAGACCAAACTGTAAATAAAAGGTTTACATGACTTTCTGCCTCAGTCCGTATATAGCGAGCTGTAGTGAATAAGTAGAGAAGTAGAGTTGCACTGCTCACTTCACAGGGGTGTGATTTTTTTATTATTACAGTACAATTCTTTTCCTTATGAAAGCAGAGAGTCTTCTGTTTCATACGGTATATAGTATTTATATGTCGCTATAGGCCTTATTTTGTGAATATTGAGGAGTTCACGTCCATGTCTTCTCTGAAGTTATCTGGTGGGCACAAGCTGCATTCAATAACCAATTACTGTCTAACTGTAGATGGGATCAATGTTTACTGTTTTCCTCGTAAAAGTACACATTCAGGGCTTTCATTCGGTGTATAGGATGTATAGGATATTTATTGGGTTCAATTTTATATCTGCCTGTCAATGTCTCTGACTTTAAACCATCCATAACTCTGCTCGCTGTTCAAGATAACCACTTCCAGGCAAATGCAGGTGTTGCAAAAAGGTCAATATCTCCAGAATGGAACATGGTAAAATCAAAATGTATTTTTTTAATTGAAGTGGACAAGTTCAGCTTTCTTTTGATGTAGGCGTGTGATTCTCGCTATAAGAGAACATTTTACTGTGGGCCCCCGAACAAGGCCTTTGTGCAATGTTAAACGGCAGCAACATCCAAATAGGCCTGTTGAGATCTTGCAGCAATCAAAGTGTTAATGTAAATCGCTCTGGATTAAGAGTGTCTGATAAATGCCTAAATTGTAAATTGTCCCTGGCATATATTTTCAAATGGGGGTCCGCGGGGCTGATTTAGTGTCAGCTTGGGGGTCCTTGACGTGAACAACCTCTGGGAACCACTGCTTTAAGTAGATTCCGGACACCAAAAGCCTTCATACTTTTATACTCAAGTAAATTCAGAAACTCATTATACTTTTATACTCACTGCGCTACGGAGCACCGGTACTTTTACTCAAGTAACACATGTGACCTTTAATTTGACTGAGGGACTGCGACTGGATTTTTTTGAATTTTCGTTTTTTCACGTCATGTGAAAGCAGGGAATCATAGCTTCAAATTGACATATTGGTTGTTCAGTTTGACCCACCAGTTCTGGAGATATTGGCTTATAGAGTAATGTCTTGCAGAGAAACAGCGAATTGAATTTATTTCATATTTACATGTCTTCTGTGGACTCTAACATTACACCTAGCTACATGTTTAAGCATTACTTTTGTATGTCGATTTCAGCTCTGACACTTATTTCAGACATGTTTTAGTATGTGAAGAGACGGTCTGTGCTGGCATTTGGCGCACATTCCAGGTTTTCACCAGAGGAGAAAAACTTTTTTTTTCCTTTTTTTCAAAATGAGTTAATAGCACAGGCAGACTCTTCACATACTAGAGCATGTCTGAAATAAGTGTCAGAGCTGAAATCAACATGTAAATATGAAATAAATAGTGTAGTAATGTTAGAGTCCACAGAAGACATGTAAATATTAAATAAATGCTTAAACATGTAGCTAGGTGTAATGTTAGAGACCACAGAAGACATGTAAATATAAAATAAATGCTTAAACATGTAGCTAGGTGTAATGTTAGAGTCCACAGAAGACATGTAAATATGAAATAAATGCTTAAACATGTAGCTAGGTGTAATGTTAGAGTCCACAGAAGACATGTAAATATGAAATAAATGCTTAAACATGTAGCTAGGTGTAATGTTAGAGTCCACAGAAGACATGTAAATATGAAATAAATGCTTAAACATGTAGCTAGGTGTAATGTTAGAGTCCACAGAAGGGAACCTTTTTCAAGCCTGTTTTCTCAACTCGCTGTTTCTCTGCAAGACATTACTCTATAAGCCATATCTCCAAAACTGGTGGGTCAAACTGAACAACCAATATGTCAATTTGAAGCTATGATTCCCATCATATGACATGAAAATAACGAAAATTAAAAAAAATCCAATGGCAGTCCCTCAGTCAAATTTAGTCACAAAAGCACACACGTTTTATTATTTGTCTTGTTTTTTTTCGGGGTTTGACCGGCTGTGAGGCCGTGGGGTTCACGGTCGGGGTTTGACCAGAGCTCTGTGAGGTCATGGGGTTCACGGTCGGGGTTTGACCAGAGCTATGTGAGGTCATGGGGTTCACGGTCGGGGTTTGACCAGAGCTCTGTGAGGTCATGGGGTTCACGGTCGGGGTTTGACCCGCTGTGAGGTCATGGGGTTCACGGTCGGGGTTTGACCCGCTGTGAGGTCATGGGGTTCACGGTCGGGGTTTGACCAGAGCTCTGTGAGGTCATGGGGTTCACGGTCGGGGTTTGACCAGAGCTCTGTGAGGTCATGGGGTTCACGGTCGGGGTTTGACCGGAGCTATGTGAGGTCATGGGGTTCACGGTCGGGGTTTGACCAGAGCTCTGTGAGGTCATGGGGTTCACGGTCGGGGTTTGACCAGAGCTATGTGAGGTCATGGGGTTCACGGTCGGGGTTTGACCAGAGCTCTGTGAGGTCATGGGGTTCACGGTCGGGGTTTGACCGGAGCTCTGTGAGGTCATGGGGTTCACGGTCGGGGTTTGACCAGAGCTCTGTGAGGTCATGGGGTTCACGGTCGGGGTTTGACCGGAGCTCTGTGAGGTCATGGGGTTCACGGTCGGGGTTTGACCAGAGCTCTGTGAGGTCATGGGGTTCACGGTCGGGGTTTGACCGGCTGTGAGGCCGTGGGGTTCACGGTCAGGGTTTGACCGGCTGTGAGGTCATGGGGTTCACGGTCGGGGTTTGACCAGAGCTCTGTGAGGTCATGGGGTTCACGGTCGGGGTTTGACCCGCTGTGAGGTCATGGGGTTCACGGTCGGGGTTTGACCGGCTGTGAGGTCATGGGGTTCACGGTCGGGGTTTGACCGGCTGTGAGGTCATGGGGTTCACGGTCGGGGTTTGACCCGCTGTGAGGTCATGGGGTTCACGGTCGGGGTTTGACCCGCTGTGAGGTCATGGGGTTCACGGTCGGGGTTTGACCCGCTGTGAGGTCATGGGGTTCACGGTCGGGGTTTGACCGGAGCTCTGTGAGGTCATGGGGTTCACGGTCGGGGTTTGACCCGCTGTGAGGTCATGGGGTTCACGGTCGGGGTTTGACCAGCTGTGAGGTCATGGGGTTCACGGTCGGGGTTTGACCGGAGCTCTGTGAGGTCGTGGGGTTCACGGTGAGGTTTGACCGGCTGTGAGGTCATGGGGTTCACGGTCGGGGTTTGACCGGAGCTCTGTGAGGTCGTGGGGTTCACGGTGAGGTTTGACCGGCTGTGAGGCCGTGGGGTTCACTGTGAGGTTTGACCGGCTGTGAGGTCATGGGGTTCACGGTCGGGGTTTGACCCGCTGTGAGGTCATGGGGTTCACGGTCGGGGTTTGACCAGCTGTGAGGTCATGGGGTTCACGGTCGGGGTTTGACCGGCTGTGAGGTCATGGGGTTCACGGTCGGGGTTTGACCAGCTGTGAGGTCATGGGGTTCACGGTCGGGGTTTGACCGGCTGTGAGGTCATGGGGTTCACGGTCGGGGTTTGACCCGCTGTGAGGCCGTGGGGTTCACGGTCGGGGTTTGACCGGCTGTGAGGTCATGGGGTTCACGGTCGGGGTTTGACCGGCTGTGAGGCCGTGGGGTTCACGGTCGGGGTTTGACCCGCTGTGAGGTCATGGGGTTCACGGTCGGGGTTTGACCGGCTGTGAGGTCATGGGGTTCACGGTCGGGGTTTGACCCGCTGTGAGGTCATGGGGTTCACGGTCGGGGTTTGACCCGCTGTGAGGTCATGGGGTTCACGGTCGGGGTTTGACCCGCTGTGAGGCCGTGGGGTTCACGGTCGGGGTTTGACCGGCTGTGAGGTCATGGGGTTCACGGTCGGGGTTTGACCGGCTGTGAGGCCGTGGGGTTCACGGTCGGGGTTTGACCCGCTGTGAGGTCATGGGGTTCACGGTCGGGGTTTGACCGGCTGTGAGGTCATGGGGTTCACGGTCGGGGTTTGACCCGCTGTGAGGTCATGGGGTTCACGGTCGGGGTTTGACCGGCTGTGAGGTCATGGGGTTCACGGTCGGGGTTTGACCCGCTGTGAGGTCATGGGGTTCACGGTCGGGGTTTGACCCGCTGTGAGGTCATGGGGTTCACGGTCGGGGTTTGACCGGCTGTGAGGCCGTGGGGTTCACGGTCGGGGTTTGACCCGCTGTGAGGTCATGGGGTTCACGGTCGGGGTTTGACCCGCTGTGAGGTCATGGGGTTCACGGTCGGGGTTTGACCCGCTGTGAGGTCATGGGGTTCACGGTCGGGGTTTGACCCGCGTTCTCGTCACGCTATCTGTGATCTGATCTGATAATGTAATCAGGTCCTCTAACGACATAATGCAGCTTAACCCAAACAACCCACACCACGGATTAGCTGCTTCAGAGGGGGAGTCCCCCAGTCTGCTTCAGAGGGGGAGTCCCCCAGTCTGCTTCAGAGGGGGAGTCCCCCAGTCTGCTTCAGAGGGGGAGTCCCCCAGTCTGCTTCAGAGGGGGAGTCCCCCAGTCTGCTTCAGAGGGGGAGTCCCCCAGTCTGCTTCAGAGGGGGAGTCCCCCAGTCTGCTTCAGAGGGGGAGTCCCCCAGTCTGCTTCAGAGGGGGAGTCCCCCAGTCTGCTTCAGAGGGGGAGTCCCCCAGTCTGAGGATTAGCCTGCTTCAGAGGGGGAGTCCCCCAGTCTGAGGATTAGCCTGCTTCAGAGGGGGAGTCCCCCAGTCTGAGGATCAGCCTGCTTCAGAGGGGGAGTCCCCCAGTCTGAGGATCAGCCTGCTTCAGAGGGGGAGTCCCCCAGTCTGAGGATTAGCCTGCTTCAGAGGGGGAGTCCCCCAGTCTGAGGATTAGCCTGCTTCAGAGGGGGAGTCCCCCAGTCTGTGATCAGATTATCCTGCTTCAGAGGGGGAGTCCCCCAGTCTGTGATCAGATTAGCTGCTTCAGAGGGGGAGTCCCCCAGTCTGAGGATCAGCCTGCTTCAGAGGGGGAGTCCCCCAGTCTGAGGATTAGCCTGCTTCAGAGGGGGAGTCCCCCAGTCTGAGGATTAGCCTGCTTCAGAGGGGGAGTCCCCCAGTCTGTGCGTGCGTGCGTTAGGGCATTCACTTCTAGTCATTTTTACTAGTTGCCTAGTTTTTTAACACCTTGAGGGCTCGGGCCTATTTAATCCATTAATAATAGCGCCCGGACCACTTTTACCGGCGGACCGGAAGTTGTTGTGAATGTCTGTGTAGCAGCTAACAATAGCCACACCACTCTAGAGTCGATCGACAACAACGGGAGGTAAGAATAAATCTATCGCGACTAGCGACTGGACTGCGGAGCGCCGTCTAACACAGGATCTTTTTTCATAATTAGACGGGATGATTTAGATCGCGAGTTATGAACGTTTTAAGATTTTCGTTGTCGTCCGCTAAACAGGCAGAGAAGATTTTCGATGACGTGTCACAGTTGTGCAACACCGATGATTGGGCAACAAGCGCTCCTAGGCTGTGGAGCGATGCGACCGGTTTTGATATCATTAAACTCCGTCGTTTTTATCAATCTCCATCTCGGGCAACTGACCGTGCACTTGAACTTGACGGTGATCTCCGTCTGGGGCCCTTAAACTGTTAACCCCTCCTTTGCCAGACCCGATAAATCTTGGGTTATTTTAATGTCTCTTAATCCAGAATAAATCGCAATTAATTTACCGTCCGGTAGCCTGTTTTTAGCATCCAACGCTAGCCACCGAAGAGTCCCATGTTGCGACATCATCAAATATCCCAAACCTCACAATCTAAAGCATCCTTAAGGCTTAGATTGAAATAAAGGACGATGTTTAGAGCTTAGGCCTCACTCACACTGTTGCAACATGCATACAACATTTGTCTTGTGTCATGTCCGTGTGTAATGGCCGCCCCAATGCATTTCCAATGGAAGTCACATGGTTTGACAAAACATTTTTGTTTGATGGCTGTGTTGTGCCCCCTGCCCCGCATCAAACAAAAATGTGTGAGTGAGGCCTTATAACAAAACTTGAATTGAGAATTGAGTGAAGATATGAAACTAATGTTTACATCACAGATCACCACCTTAGTGAAGATATTAAACTAATGTTTACATCACAGATCACCACCTTAGTGAAGATATGAAACTAATGTTTACATCACAGATCACCACCTTAGTGAAGATTTTAAACTAATGTTTACATCACAGATCACCACCTAGTGAAGATATGAAACTAATGTTTACATCACAGATCACCACCTTAGTGAAGATATGAAACTAATGTTTACATCACAGATCACCACCTTAGTGAAGATATTAAACTAATGTTTACATCACAGATCACCACCTTAGTGAAGATATGAAACTAATGTTTACATCACAGATCACCACCTTAGTGAAGATATGAAACTAATGTTTACATCACAGATCACAGCCTTAGTGAAGATATGAAACTAATGTTTACATCACAGATCACCACCTTAGTGAAGATATTAAACTAATGTTTACATCACAGATCACCACCTAGTGAAGATATTAAACTAATGTTTACATCACAGATCACCACCTTAGTGAAGATATGAAACTAATGTTTACATCACAGATCACCACCTTAGTGAAGATATGAAACTAATGTTTACATCACAGATCACAGCCTTAGTGAAGATATGAAACTAATGTTTACATCACAGATCACCACCTTAGTGAAGATATTAAACTAATGTTTACATCACAGATCACCACCTAGTGAAGATATTAAACTAATGTTTACATCACAGATCACCACCTTAGTGAAGATATGAAACTAATGTTTACATCACAGATCACCACCTTAGTGAAGATATGAAACTAATGTTTACATCACAGATCACCACCTTAGTGAAGATATTAAACTAATGTTTACATCACAGATCACAGCCTTAGTGAAGATATGAAACTAATGTTTACATCACAGATCACCACCTTAGTGAAGATATTAAACTAATGTTTACATCACAGATCACCACCTAGTGAAGATATTAAACTAATGTTTACATCACAGATCACCACCTAGTGAAGATATTAAACTAATGTTTACATCACAGATCACCGCCTCAGTGAAGATATTAAACTAATGTTTACATCACAGATCACAGCCTTAGTGAAGATATGGAACTAATGTTTACATCACAGATCACCACCTTAGTGAAGATATGGAACTAATGTTTACATCACAGATCACCACCTAGTGAAGATATTAAACTAATGTTTACATCACAGATCACAGCCTTAGTGAAGATATGAAACTAATGTTTACATCACAGATCACCACCTAGTGAAGATATTAAACTAATGTTTACATCACAGATCACCACCTAGTGAAGATATTAAACTAATGTTTACATCACAGATCACAGCCTTAGTGAAGATATTAAACTAATGTTTACATCACAGATCACCACCTAGTGAAGATATTAAACTAATGTTTACATCACAGATCACCACCTTAGTGAAGATATGAAACTAATGTTTACATCACAGATCACCACCTTAGTGAAGATATTAAACTAATGTTTACATCACAGATCACAGCCTTAGTGAAGATATGAAACTAATGTTTACATCACAGATCACAGCCTTAGTGAAGATATGAAACTAATGTTTACATCACAGATCACCACCTCAGTGAAGATATTAAACTAATGTTTACATCACAGATCACCACCTTAGTGAAGATATTAAACTAATGTTTACATCACAGATCACCACCTTAGTGAAGATATGGAACTAATGTTTACATCACAGATCACCACCTAGTGAAGATATGGAACTAATGTTTACATCACAGATCACCACCTTAGTGAAGATATGGAACTAATGTTTACATCACAGATCACAGCCTTAGTGAAGATATTAAACTAATGTTTACATCACAGATCACCACCTTAGTGAAGATATTAAACTAATGTTTACATCACAGATCACCACCTCAGTGAAGATATTAAACTAATGTTTACATCACAGATCACCACCTTAGTGAAGATATGGAACTAATGTTTACATCACAGATCACCACCTTAGTGAAGATATTAAACTAATGTTTACATCACAGATCACCACCTTAGTGAAGATATTAAACTAATGTTTACATCACAGATCACAGCCTTAGTGAAGATATGGAACTAATGTTTACATCACAGATCACCACCTTAGTGAAGATATGAAACTAATGTTTACATCACAGATCACCACCTTAGTGAAGATATTAAACTAATGTTTACATCACAGATCACCACCTTAGTGAAGATATTAAACTAATGTTTACATCACAGATCACCACCTAGTGAAGATATTAAACTAATGTTTACATCACAGATCACCACCTTAGTGAAGATATGAAACTAATGTTTACATCACAGATCACCACCTTAGTGAAGATATGAAACTAATGTTTACATCACAGATCACCACCTTAGTGAAGATATGAAACTAATGTTTACATCACAGATCACCACCTTAGTGAAGATATTAAACTAATGTTTACATCACAGATCACCACCTTAGTGAAGATATTAAACTAATGTTTACATCACAGATCACCACCTAGTGAAGATATTAAACTAATGTTTACATCACAGATCACCACCTTAGTGAAGATATGAAACTAATGTTTACATCACAGATCACCACCTTAGTGAAGATATGGAACTAATGTTTACATCACAGATCACCACCTTAGTGAAGATATTAAACTAATGTTTACATCACAGATCACCACCTAGTGAAGATATTAAACTAATGTTTACATCACAGATCACCACCTTAGTGAAGATATGAAACTAATGTTTACATCACAGATCACCACCTTAGTGAAGATATTAAACTAATGTTTACATCACAGATCACCACCTAGTGAAGATATGGAACTAATGTTTACATCACAGATCACCACCTTAGTGAAGATATTAAACTAATGTTTACATCACAGATCACCACCTCAGTGAAGATATGAAACTAATGTTTACATCACAGATCACCACCTTAGTGAAGATATGAAACTAATGTTTACATCACAGATCACCACCTTAGTGAAGATATGAAACTAATGTTTACATCACAGATCACCACCTTAGTGAAGATATGGAACTAATGTTTACATCACAGATCACAGCCTTAGTGAAGATATTAAACTAATGTTTACATCACAGATCACCACCTTAGTGAAGATATTAAACTAATGTTTACATCACAGATCACCACCTTAGTGAAGATATGGAACTAATGTTTACATCACAGATCACAGCCTTAGTGAAGATATTAAACTAATGTTTACATCACAGATCACCACCTAGTGAAGATATTAAACTAATGTTTACATCACAGATCACCACCTAGTGAAGATATGAAACTAATGTTTACATCACAGATCACCACCTTAGTGAAGATATGAAACTAATGTTTACATCACAGATCACCACCTTAGTGAAGATATGGAACTAATGTTTACATCACAGATCACAGCCTTAGTGAAGATATTAAACTAATGTTTACATCACAGATCACCACCTAGTGAAGATATTAAACTAATGTTTACATCACAGATCACAGCCTTAGTGAAGATATGGAACTAATGTTTACATCACAGATCACCACCTTAGTGAAGATATGAAACTAATGTTTACATCACAGATCACCACCTTAGTGAAGATATTAAACTAATGTTTACATCACAGATCACAGCCTTAGTGAAGATATTAAACTAATGTTTACATCACAGATCACAGCCTTAGTGAAGATATTAAACTAATGTTTACATCACAGATCACCACCTAGTGAAGATATTAAACTAATGTTTACATCACAGATCACCACCTAGTGAAGATATTAAACTAATGTTTACATCACAGATCACCACCTTAGTGAAGATATGGAACTAATGTTTACATCACAGATCACCACCTTAGTGAAGATATTAAACTAATGTTTACATCACAGATCACCACCTAGTGAAGATATTAAACTAATGTTTACATCACAGATCACCACCTTAGTGAAGATATGGAACTAATGTTTACATCACAGATCACCACCTTAGTGAAGATATTAAACTAATGTTTACATCACAGATCACCACCTTAGTGAAGATATTAAACTAATGTTTACATCACAGATCACCACCTTAGTGAAGATATGGAACTAATGTTTACATCACAGATCACAGCCTTAGTGAAGATATGAAACTAATGTTTACATCACAGATCACCACCTTAGTGAAGATATGGAACTAATGTTTACATCACAGATCACCACCTTAGTGAAGATATGGAACTAATGTTTACATCACAGATCACAGCCTTAGTGAAGATATGAAACTAATGTTTACATCACAGATCACCACCTTAGTGAAGATATGAAACTAATGTTTACATCACAGATCACCACCTTAGTGAAGATATGAAACTAATGTTTACATCACAGATCACAGCCTTAGTGAAGATATTAAACTAATGTTTACATCACAGATCACCACCTTAGTGAAGATATGAAACTAATGTTTACATCACAGATCACCACCTTAGTGAAGATATTAAACTAATGTTTACATCACAGATCACCACCTTAGTGAAGATATTAAACTAATGTTTACATCACAGATCACCACCTTAGTGAAGATATTAAACTAATGTTTACATCACAGATCACCACCTTAGTGAAGATATTAAACTAATGTTTACATCACAGATCACCACCTTAGTGAAGATATGGAACTAATGTTTACATCACAGATCACCACCTTAGTGAAGATATTAAACTAATGTTTACATCACAGATCACCACCTTAGTGAAGATATGAAACTAATGTTTACATCACAGATCACCACCTTAGTGAAGATATTAAACTAATGTTTACATCACAGATCACCACCTTAGTGAAGATATGGAACTAATGTTTACATCACAGATCACCACCTTAGTGAAGATATTAAACTAATGTTTACATCACAGATCACCACCTTAGTGAAGATATTAAACTAATGTTTACATCACAGATCACCACCTTAGTGAAGATATTAAACTAATGTTTACATCACAGATCACCACCTAGTGAAGATATTAAACTAATGTTTACATCACAGATCACCACCTTAGTGAAGATATTAAACTAATGTTTACATCACAGATCACCACCTAGTGAAGATATTAAACTAATGTTTATATCACAGATCACCACCTTAGTGAAGATATTAAACTAATGTTTACATCACAGATCACAGCCTTAGTGAAGATATGAAACTAATGTTTACATCACAGATCACCACCTTAGTGAAGATATTAAACTAATGTTTACATCACAGATCACCACCTTAGTGAAGATATTAAACTAATGTTTACATCACAGATCACAGCCTTAGTGAAGATATGGAACTAATGTTTACATCACAGATCACCACCTTAGTGAAGATATTAAACTAATGTTTACATCACAGATCACCACCTTAGTGAAGATATGAAACTAATGTTTACATCACAGATCACCGCCTTAGTGAAGATATGAAACTAATGTTTACATCACAGATCACCACCTTAGTGAAGATATTAAACTAATGTTTACATCACAGATCACCACCTTAGTGAAGATATGAAACTAATGTTTACATCACAGATCACCGCCTTAGTGAAGATATGAAACTAATGTTTACATCACAGATCACCACCTTAGTGAAGATATGAAACTAATGTTTACATCACAGATCACCACCTTAGTGAAGATATGAAACTAATGTTTACATCACAGATCACCACCTTAGTGAAGATATGAAACTAATGTTTACATCACAGATCACCACCTTAGTGAAGATATTAAACTAATGTTTACATCACAGATCACAGCCTTAGTGAAGATATGAAACTAATGTTTACATCACAGATCACCACCTTAGTGAAGATATGAAACTAATGTTTACATCACAGATCACCACCTTAGTGAAGATATGAAACTAATGTTTACATCACAGATCACCACCTTAGTGAAGATATTAAACTAATGTTTACATCACAGATCACAGCCTTAGTGAAGATATGAAACTAATGTTTACATCACAGATCACAGCCTTAGTGAAGATATGAAACTAATGTTTACATCACAGATCACAGCCTCAGTGAAGATATGAAACTAATGTTTACATCACAGATCACCACCTTAGTGAAGATATGAAACTAATGTTTACATCACAGATCACCACCTTAGTGAAGATATTAAACTAATGTTTACATCACAGATCACCACCTTAGTGAAGATATTAAACTAATGTTTACATCACAGATCACCACCTTAGTGAAGATATTAAACTAATGTTTACATCACAGATCACCACCTTAGTGAAGATATGAAACTAATGTTTACATCACAGATCACCACCTTAGTGAAGATATGAAACTAATGTTTACATCACAGATCACCACCTTAGTGAAGATATTAAACTAATGTTTACATCACAGATCACCACCTAGTGAAGATATTAAACTAATGTTTACATCACAGATCACCACCTCAGTGAAGATATTAAACTAATGTTTACATCACAGATCACCACCTTAGTGAAGATATGAAACTAATGTTTACATCACAGATAACCGCCTCAGTGAAGATATGAAACTAATGTTTACATCACAGATCACCACCTTAGTGAAGATATTAAACTAATGTTTACATCACAGATCACCACCTTAGTGAAGATATTAAACTAATGTTTACATCACAGATCACCACCTTAGTGAAGATATTAAACTAATGTTTACATCACAGATCACCACCTAGTGAAGATATGAAACTAATGTTTACATCACAGATCACCGCCTTAGTGAAGATATGAAACTAATGTTTACATCACAGATCACCACCTAGTGAAGATATGGAACTAATGTTTACATCACAGATCACAGCCTTAGTGAAGATATGGAACTAATGTTTACATCACAGATCACCACCTTAGTGAAGATATTAAACTAATGTTTACATCACAGATCACAGCCTTAGTGAAGATATTAAACTAATGTTTACATCACAGATCACCACCTTAGTGAAGATATGAAACTAATGTTTACATCACAGATCACCACCTTAGTGAAGATATGAAACTAATGTTTACATCACAGATCACCGCCTTAGTGAAGATATGAAACTAATGTTTACATCACAGATCACCACCTAGTGAAGATATGAAACTAATGTTTACATCACAGATCACCACCTAGTGAAGATATTAAACTAATGTTTACATCACAGATCACCACCTTAGTGAAGATATTAAACTAATGTTTACATCACAGATCACCACCTTAGTGAAGATATTAAACTAATGTTTACATCACAGATCACCACCTAGTGAAGATATTAAACTAATGTTTACATCACAGATCACAGCCTTAGTGAAGATATGAAACTAATGTTTACATCACAGATCACCACCTAGTGAAGATATTAAACTAATGTTTACATCACAGATCACCACCTTAGTGAAGATATTAAACTAATGTTTACATCACAGATCACCACCTAGTGAAGATATTAAACTAATGTTTACATCACAGATCACCACCTTAGTGAAGATATGGAACTAATGTTTACATCACAGATCACCACCTTAGTGAAGATATTAAACTAATGTTTACATCACAGATCACCACCTTAGTGAAGATATTAAACTAATGTTTACATCACAGATCACAGCCTTAGTGAAGATATGAAACTAATGTTTACATCACAGATCACCACCTTAGTGAAGATATGAAACTAATGTTTACATCACAGATCACCACCTTAGTGAAGATATGGAACTAATGTTTACATCACAGATCACCACCTAGTGAAGATATTAAACTAATGTTTACATCACAGATCACAGCCTTAGTGAAGATATTAAACTAATGTTTACATCACAGATCACCACCTAGTGAAGATATTAAACTAATGTTTACATCACAGATCACCACCTCAGTGAAGATATTAAACTAATGTTTACATCACAGATCACCACCTCAGTGAAGATATTAAACTAA
>NW_027638697.1:37500-127500 GCF_951216825.1 Electrona antarctica
AGACATGGAGGAGTCGCATGAGTGACGTCACTTGGGCAGCGACGCAGTCGCCTTCAGCAAATGCCTTCAGCACTTCTAAATAAGAAAGCTGCGGAGAACTGTTGCTTTGTGTTCACTCTTTAATGTTTTCTGTTAGTAATCTAATCCCCCCCTGGCTCTGATGTTGTATTGTTAATAACTTTGTTGTTTGTGTTTGTTTGTTTGTCTTGTTTTGTATTGTAATGTATATTGTCATGACTGTTATAAGATTTGTTAAAAAAAAAAAAAAGCCTTCAGCACTGCACTTCCGCCTTCATTGGGATACAACCCATACTACATACTGTGAAATATAATGAAATGTACCCATTCTACATACTGTGAAATATAATGAAATGTACCCATTCTACTAGCCGCAATTTGCAACTCTAGATTTTTTTTATAATGGGATGAATCTAGAGTTGCAATACCCTCCATTGACTCCCCACTCATCCAATTTGGTTTGCGATCTGCTTGTATTAAACAACGTTAAACTCACCAACATTGAAGCCTATCTCACAGAATTTCCCCGCCCCCTTAATACGCCCCCTTTCGGGGTTAGTGGTGATAGCGTGACGTCACTCCATAGACGCTACATGTTAACAGAGGTAATTTAAGAAGTCTACAATTTTTGTTTTCTCAAGGTAAGGTTTGTTCTATCTGTTCGAGCTGATTTACCATCTTGTTTGCTTCATAATAATATTGGTCTGTCACATTTTTACATTAGAAAATGTACTTAGATTATCCAGAGAAAAAAACGTGTAAATGCTAATGTTAAATGACACCACTATTTACCGGAAGTGGGCGTGGAAAGCGGGCTGTGAGATAGGCCTATTATCCTCTTTCAATCTGCAGAGCTTGTTTTTCATAAAAATCCACCGTAGACATGTTATGAGCTACCTTCTGTCAAGAAATTCTGTGCAGGTGATTCTTTTTCTAAGTGCTGGAGTTTGGAAGCACTCGTCGTATGTCACTGAACGGCCCTACATGCATCTGTTTCGAATTTGCACATAATGCAGGAGGCAGCAGCGCGACCCGTTAACAAAAACGAGTGCTTCCAAACTGCAACACATCACCTGCAGAGGATGTCTTGTCAGAAAGTAGCTCATAACATGTCTACGGTGGATTTTTATGAAAAACAAGCTTGGCAGATTGAAAGAGGATAATTCAAGCTTGGACTACAGCTGCAATGTTGGTGAGTTTAACGTCGTTTAAGACAAGCAGATCGCAAACCAAATTGGATGAGTGGGGAGTAAATGGAGGGTATTGCAACTCTAAATTCATCCCATTATAAAAAAAATCTAGAGTTGCAAATTGCGGCTACCATTCTACATACTGTGAAATAAAATGAAATGTACCCATTCTATATACTGTAGTGTGAAATAATGAAATGTACCCATTGTACGTACTGTAATGAAATGTACCCATTGTACATACTGTAATGAAATGTACCCATTCTACATACTGTAATGAAATGTACCCATTCTACATACTGTAATGAAATGTACCCATTCTACATACTGTAATGAAATGTACCCATTCTACATACTGTAATGAAATGTACCCATTCTACATACTGTAATGAAATGTACCCATTCTACATACTGTAATGAAATGTACCCATTCTACATACTGTGAAATAACATAATCAATCAATAAAATGTCCCCAAAGTACGACAATCAATCGGCGTGCAGATAATGTACTGAGTAATACGGTTCCTACCCCAGTGGTTCCCAAAGTGGGGTCCGGGGACCCCCAGGGGTCCTTGAGGGAGTTCCAGGGGGGTCCCCAGCTAAATGATAGTTAGGAACCAAATGGACCCTTATGGGTCTGTAACTCTGAGTGTACAAATGGAACCAAATGGACCCTTACAGGTCTGTAACTCAGAGTGTACAAATGGAACGTACATTTTGTACACTATCAGAATAAAATTGACATTGATTTTACAATATAAATTGGGGTCCCAGAGATGTCGGGGTCCGTAGACTAATGCATGTCGAACTGGGGGTCCTTGAAATTAAACCGGTTGAGAATCACTGAGCCGTAAAAATCTTCTCTTATGGGGGTCCCTGGCATATGGGGGTCCGCAGAGCCAATTAGTGTCAATGTGGGGGTCCTTGAGCTGAACATGTTTGGGAAACACTCTGTCCTGCAAGAACAACAGATCCACTTCAAACTCACCGTAAATAATTAACTTGATGATGTTTAAGAATCCGTTGTGAATTGTTTACACACACACACACACACACACACACACACACACACGCGCGCACACACGCACACACGTAGAACAGACGTTAATGTCAATAAAACAACTGTTGTTGTTAAACTGGTAACTAATAGCCACATGCTAACGTTAGCTTAATACACAAACACACACGTGCGCGTGCGCACACACACACACACACACACACACACACACACACACACACACACACACACACACGGCAGCGGCAGCGGTGGCCGAACGGATAGCGGCGCGGTCTAGATACCGGAAGGTTCCCAGTTCGAACCAGCCGTCCGACACGTTAAAATTACCACCGCTGAAATGCCCTTGAACAAGGCATCAACCACTACGATGAAATGTGTTCTATGAGCAGGGCCTGGCTGGAAACAAGTTCTTGAGCTTAGCCCAGATACCCTGGGTAAATATAGATTTCATTTCATTTCATTTCACACACACACACACACACACACACACGCACACGCACACGCACAGCGCGCGCGCTCTGTCCTCCTTTTGAAAGCTCGCGCCCACCGCAACAGCGCCGTAGGTCGATCCCATGGTCCGTGGGGGACGGACGTCCAGGTCCAATCACGTAGCTCGGTGGCCCCGAAGGATCCCATGCCCCGAGCGGGGGACGCTTGTGATTGGCTCATCCCTGGTAGCCATGGCAGCCGCCTGACCTCCGGTCTGGTAAAGAGAAGAGATAATGTTTTTATATATTAATATATATACGCTAAATTACACCATTTACAGAATTTAGCATATATATATATATATATATATATATATATATATATATATATATATATATATATACCATATACCATATACCATATAATATGGTTAATTGTCCTGTTTTTGTTTATTTTTGTTGTTTGTGCTGTATTCATTTTTACCTTGAATTGCTGTAATAGTTTTCTTCTCAATACAAAAAAAAAAGCTAATAATGTAAACAACGTATTTGTTTTATGACGTCAACCTTCTCCCCGCACTTCTTCTCACGGGACGTGACGTATGTGTCCTCTCCTTCTTCAACATACTCCGTGTTTATGATTGGCCAGTACGTGCGGTTGGCTGGGGGGCGGGGCTTCCTTCGACAGGACGACGACACGTTATTATAAACAATAAACGTCACGCGTCAACAAAGTCTGACTGGCGGAGGGACTCGGGCTGCAGATGATGTATAGATCTACACACGGATGTACAGTAGGCTATCTATCTACCAGCATATCCACAGATCTACAAGCTCTCCGACTGACTGACTAACAACAACACCTGATGCTCGTCCAGTTCCTGGATCCTCCTCTAAATGTGACAGTCAGCTGATCAGTCCAACAGCAACAAGGAACTACTACTATTACTGCAGAACTACAGAGTTATACTACAGAACTAGTACAGAACTATACAGTTATACTACAGAACTGCTATAGAACTATACAGTTCTACTACAGAACTGCTATAGAACTACACAGTTCTACTACAGAACTGCTATAGAACTACACAGTTCTACTACAGAACTGCTATAGAACTACACAGTTCAACTACAGAACTGCTACAGATTATATATATTCATTCATTTGTCTTTTTCATCCATACCATAAGAAAATTAAGACGAGACAATGGAAACAAACCCTCCGAAGTTAAAGGCTGTGATTGCTGCAGATGCAAGGTGAGGACAATGAGAAATATAACACTGTATAATGAGAATTGATTTGATTGATTGAAAATTGTATTAACAGTTTGCAGAATTACAGTACATTTCAAGCACAAACTCAATACAAAGGCTGTTAACTGTGAGTGGACGGCCCAATTAAGCATTACACTTGTTTACAACAGGGTCCACCATGTTCAATTCATCAAAACATTTAGAGACGTACAAATAGACACTTCTATAGCATCAGATGGAAGGTGAGGACAATGAGAAATATAACACTGTATAATGAAAGTGTGTGCGTGTGTGCGTGTGTGTGTGTGTGCGTGCGTGCGTGCGTGCGTGCGTGCGTGCGTATCATCATCATCAACATATCTCTGCTGTCGGGAGGAAACCTCATAACTCCAAAATGTTCATTTTTTTTCAGCAAATGAAACATATACATTTTTCAGGAAATTAAGAAAACCTTATATTTTTTAAAACAAAGCAATGCAGACTCATCAAAGTTGGTGTTGTGACTTTATATATTGTCAATTACTTCCATGAGAGGGGGAGAGGTGGTGGAGTTAGTTGTTTTAGCAGACAGTTTGAGGGTCCAATGGAGTTAATAGGTTTTGGCCAAAGCACTTTTTACTACTTTCCATTGGTTCAATATTTCCGAAACAACACACAGACGTAAAGGGTGTTCAATAGCACTGATTTATGAAACAACACACAGACGTAAAGGGTGTTCAATAGCACTGATTTATGAAACAACACACAGACGTAAAGGGTGTTCAATAGCACTGATTTATGAAACAACACACAGACGTAAAGGGTGTTCAATAGCACTGATTTATGAAACAACACACAGACGTAAAGGGTGTTCAATAGCACTGATTTATGAAACACACAGACGTAAAGGGTGTTCAATAGCACTGATTTATGAAACAACACACAGATGTAAAGGGTGTTCAATAGCACTGATTTATGAAACAACACACAGACGTAAAGGGTGTTCAATAGCACTGATTTATGAAACACAGACGTAAAGGGTGTTCAATAGCACTGATTTATGAAACAACACACAGACGTAAAGGGTGTTCAGTAGCACTGATTTATGAAACAACACACAGACGTAAAGGGTGTTCAATAGCACTGATTTATGAAACAACACACAGACGTAAAGGGTGTTCAGTAGCACTGATTTATGAAACAACACACAGACGTAAAGGGTGTTCAATAGCACTGATTTATGAAACAACACACAGACGTAAAGGGTGTTCAGTAGCACTGATTTATGAAACAACACACAGACGTAAAGGGTGTTCAGTAGCACTGATTTATGAAACAACACACAGACGTAAAGGGTGTTCAATAGCACTGATTTATGAAACAACACAGACGTAAAGGGTGTTCAGTAGCACTGATTTATGAAACAACACACAGACGTAAAGGGTGTTCAATAGCACTGATTTATGCAAAAAAAGAATCAAAAACCTTGAAAATTGAGTTATGAGGTTACCTCCCAAAATCAACGATTATATGATTTGAATGTGTACGTCTCTAAATGTTATGATGAATTGAAAATGGTGGACCGACCCTCTTGTAAACAAGTGTAGTGCTTTATGGTGTCGTCCACTCACAGTTGACAGTTTTTGTATTGACTTGTACTGTATACTGTAATTCTGCAAACTGTTAAAGGACCACGTCACCACATTTCAACCTATCTTCATATAATAGGTCCTCACTAATAATCATGATAAAATGACACGATTTTCTCAGTCTGTGTCTCATAGGAGGGCTGTGGGCAGTTTAGAAACCGTCCTCCAGTGACATAATCATTAGGCAGATTTTTTTTTAACAAGATTCTTTTACAAAAATCTTTAGATTTTCATTATTGTGAGAACAATGGCTTCCATTTTCGCATTGCAACCTTTCAGGACTAGAAAGCCTGCAGTTCCTATTAGCTTGTATTCCCCATCGATGATGTCACTGGAAGACGGTTTCTGAACTGCCCACAGCCCTCCTATGAGACACGAGACCGAGTAGAAAAAAATGTGCGCCATTTTTTTCATGATTATTAGTGAGGACCTATTATATGAAGATAGGTTGAAAAGTGGTGAAGTGGTCCTTTAATAAATACTTCAATCAATCAATCAGTATAATGTGAATCAGATGGAAGGTGAGTGACAATAAGATATATAAGTATAACAGTATAATATTAATCAGTAGGCTGTAATGTGAGTCTTAGTTGTCAACAAAATTAACACTGGCTCCTTTTGAATTGATAATATTTATATGACAGTCATGTCTCAGGGCTATAGTTTATTAATTATTGTGTTTATTTTATGTTTATTCACCAGGCTGCAGAAGTTGAAGACGGCGTTTGAAAACAAGTACGGAGAATGTCCTGCGTTCTACGCTTCTGCCCCGGGAAGAGTCAACCTCATCGGTAAGGATTTATTAATGTTACGTACTAGTTATCACCTTCTGCCCCGGGACGAGTCAACCTCATCGGTAAGGATTTATTAATGTCATGTACTAGTTATCACCTTCTGCCCCGGGACGAGTCAACCTCATCGGTAAGGATTTATTAATGTCATGTACTAGTTATCACCTTCTCCCCCGGGACGAGTCAACCTCATCGGTAAGGATTTATTAATGTTACGTACTAGTTATCACCTTCTCCCCCGGGACGAGTCAACCTCATCGGTAAGGATTTATTAATGTCATGTACTAGTTATCACCTTCTGCCCCGGGACGAGTCAACCTCATCGGTAAGGATTTATTAATGTTACGTACTAGTTATCACCTTCTCCCCCGGGAAGAGTCAACCTCATCGGTAAGGATTTATTAATGTCATGTACTAGTTATCACCTTCTCCCCCGGGACGAGTCAACCTCATCGGTAAGGATTTATTAATGTCATGTACTAGTTATCACCTTCTGCCCCGGGACGAGTCAACCTCATCGGTAAGGATTTATTAATGTTACGTACTAGTTATCACCTTCTGCCCCGGGACGAGTCAACCTCATCGGTAAGGATTTATTAATGTTACGTACTAGTTATCACAACATTCCCTCCAAATTTCTCAGAGACTCAGCCATCTCTATAGCTCCAATCATCACCCACATAGTAAACCTCTCCATCAAACAGGGACAGGTCCCCCAAGATTTCAAACTGGCCAAAGTAACCCCCTTGCACAAGAAAGGGAGTAAATTAGACCCCGGCAACTACCGCCCTATTTCTATTCTTAGTTCCATCTCGAAAGTGATGGAAAAAATTGTCTATGAACAGGTTGAAAAGTATCTTGCCACTAATAAATTATTGTACGAGTTCCAATCTGGCTTCAGAACATCCCACTCCACTGACACATGCCTTCTCTATTTGAGCGACCACATCAAACAAGAGGTGGACGCTGGCAAATACTGCGGCATGGTCATGCTGGACCTCCAAAAGGCTTTTGACACCGTGAACCACTCCATACTGGTTAACAAGCTAAAAGCAATTGGTTTCGATAGCACATCAGTGAGCTGGATGCAATCCTACCTGGAGGGGAGAGAACAGATGGTGGAAGTGAACGGAACACTGTCCCCCCCCCCCCTCCCAGTGAGCTGTGGCGTTCCACAAGGAAGCATACTAGGGCCTCTACTGTTCCTAATATATGTAAAAGACATGACTTCAGCTTGTGACTGCAACTTGTTCCTGTTCGCAGATTGACTCAGCACTGCTGGTCTCGGACAGGGACAAACTGCAGGTTGAAAATCTATTGAAAACAGCCGATCTACAAGCTCACAATGCGTCGCGTTGCGACACATTGTGAGCTTCTTATTAATGTATACCCAGTGGTGGACTCAATTGTTTTACTTAATTAAGTCAAAGTACCAATACTGCAATTTAGAACTACTTTGTTACAAGTAAAAGTACGGAATTGAAAATGTACTAAGGGTTAGTACATTTACCCCTAACCCTGTAAAAAGGGCGACAAAAGGCGATATCTGTGCTAAAAGAGTTAATCAATAGGTGAACATATTGATTACTGTGGATACGTATTGATCAATACGTGAACATATTGATGTATTGACCAATAGGTGAACATATTGATTACTGTGTTATGTATTGACCAATAGGTGAACACATTGATTACTGTGTTATGTATTGACCAATAGGTGAACACATTGATCAATAGGTGAACATATTGATGTATTGACCAATAGGTGAACATATTGATGTATTGACCAATAGGTGAACATATTGATGTATTGACCAATAGGTGAACATATTGATGTATTGACCAATAGGTGAACATATTGATTACTGTGGATACGCGGTCCTTCCCATGGCCATCGAGCAGAGCATCATCGCTGCCGTCTCAGTCAACCAATCAGGAAGCATCGAGCTAGCCAACACTGACCCGCTTTACAGGTAAGACTGGATACTCGTGTACTCAAAGTGACCGTACCCTTACTATGATACTCGTGTACTCAAAGTGACCGTACTCTTACTATGATACTCGTGTACTCAAAGTGACCGTACCCTTACTATGATACTCGTGTACTCAAAGTGACCGTACTCTTACTATGATACTCGTGTACTCAAAGTGACCGTACTCTTACTATGATACTTGTGTACTCAAAGTGACCGTACTCTTACTATGATACTCGTGTACTCAAAGTGACCGTACCCTTACTATGATACTCGTGTACTCAAAGTGACCGTACCCTTACTATGATACTCGTGTACTCAAAGTGACCGTACTCTTACTATGATACTCGTGTACTCAAAGTGACCGTACCCTTACTATGATACTCGTGTACTCAAAGTGACCGTACCCTTAGGCTGAGCTCACACCTTTCATGCAATTCTCTGCTCGTTGGATGCTCGTTGGGTAGTGTCATGGCCGCCCAATGTATTACCAATGGGAGTCACGTGCTTTGACCCAACATTGTGTTGTGTGAGGGGGAGGGGGGGCAGTCAACACACAGCCGAAAGCCATACAACCATATATCTATGCATACAACAGCTTGTAGGCGCAACATCCACCCAACGTCCACCCAACACAGAGGGTGGGGTTAACCACCAACCAATAGGAGAGAAGGGCTGTTTTGTATCCCAATGGGCGGAGTTTAGTTGTAGTCTCCTGAGCCCCGCAGAAAAGTCCGACTGGAGAGTGACAGAGCTTTTGAGAAATGATGATGTCACCGCTTATTAGCGCATATCATTTTTACTATAATTAGGTGAGAAATGCAGCTTGTGCCTGCATGGAAACTACACAGATATCTATCCAATTGTTCATGTTTATATATCACTGTTAACAACTTTAAAACGTATTATGTTGCATCAACTGCAGTGAGCAAAGGCTCTGCTCTGCTGCATCCAATAATAAATATATCAGCCTACTAGTCCAGTGCGGACTATTTCATTTGCATTGGTGCCGAGTGCTAAGCACAACCGATTGTTTTAATTCAAAGTGGTATATATTCTGTGAAATGTTTATCGTCATTCCGTGTATCTACAAGCTCCAAGTGTTGCGTCCACATGCAGCGCGTTCCAAGCAGAGGTCCTCAAGTATATGTAAAACACTGCCAGTCCTCAGCGCAATGGCCCGTTGCGCAAAAAAGTTGAGATTTTACTTGTGTGATATTCAGATAATCTTCAACCGATTGTTATAATTCGAAGTGGTATATATTCTGTGAAGTTTATATTTTCATTGGGTGTACAAGTCATGTTTTTAATATGCCTTTATCAAATGATATAGAGAGATGGGTAGTGCCCAAGTCCTGTTAGCCGTGCAGCCTATATGATCTGTGGTGCAGGCCATACACTCTCTCAATTAGGGATTTTCCCAGAGGTTAATTTCACTGATGTGTACAACCTTTATTCAAATAGTTTAATTTGTATTGGAGTGCGAAGCTTGAACAATAGGTTCATTGCGGACCGCTACGGATAAACTGTGGATATTAACCTACCAATAAGCACCCAGGCCAAATGCCATTGCGCAGTAGCCTACACCAACAAGTCTATGCGTGGTGTGTGCATAGCCGCATGTGAAACTATATCGTGCTGTATTTTGCTCTCCATTTCATGGTCATGGTCATGCGAGGAGAGAGAGGGTGCAGAGAGAGAGAGAGGTGTGAATGGAATCGCATCGTGCGTATATGGCACATCTCTCTCATGTTTAGGTAATTAAGGGCGCACCATTGAATGCATGTCACTGTGCCTACATGCTGACAATGTGCGCGCGTGAACTTGTATTAGCCAGCCTACACATTATAACGTGACATTTATTATACAGCTCGAAAATATAGCCACTCTACAAGCTCACAACTTGTTACTTCTATAGGTCTGACTCTGCTATTAATTTATGTGCAGGACTTGCCAAGTCGCCAGAGCAATGGTAAAGTGTCTATCATTTTTAAATTGAGAAAAGTCGAGAGTCGGGATTTTGCACATAGTGTGACATGCTGACAGACAATGAAAGAAACATGTTCCACTTCCACTCACAATTTAGGTGGCTTTTAAAATGCGGTACTTATTCCTTCATTAAAAAATATGATTGGCACCTCATAAGTGTAAATATAAAAGCAAGTATAATATAGCCTACAATTGAAACCTGCTACTGCAGTGATTTTATCCTGTGTTCAATGCGTTTCTGCGTTTGGGTGTGGACATGATGATGATGATGAAATGACGCACGGCTGTCTCCAGTCATTTCAACAATCAGTACCAGATTTAAAGGTACTGATTCTGTGTGTTGGCTTGTTCAGAAGAGGATGACGTCTTTCGAAGAAAGTTTGATTCATTTAGCAAGCCAGTGCCCCATTCTGTATGTAAAAAGCCATCCGTTTTATTATGACAGTGTACAACTCCACATATCGCCGTATTGGTCACCAAAAACTACACGCAGATAAACGTGGGTCTGTTGTTTTCCGCATTCCGCAAAGCCTTGTGGGAAATGGATGCATCTAGGGAGGGACGGCCATGACACTACCCAACGAGCATCCAACGAGCATCCAACGAGCAGAGAATTGCATGAAAGGTGTGAGCTCAGCCTTACTATGATACTTGTGTACTCAAAGTGACCGTACTCTTACTATGATACTCGTGTACTCAAAGTGACCGTACTCTTACTATGATACTCGTGTACTCAAAGTGACCGTACCCTTACTATGATACTCGTGTATTCAAAGTGACCGTACTCTTACTATGATACTCGTGTACTCAAAGTGACCGTACCCTTACTATGATACTCGTGTACTCAAAGTGACCGTACCCTTACTATGATACTCGTGTACTCAAAGTGACCGTACTCTTACTATGATACTCGTGTACTCAAAGTGACCGTACCCTTACTATGATACTCGTGTACTCAAAGTGACCGTACTCTTACTATGATACTCGTGTACTCAAAGTGACCGTACCCTTACTATGATACTCGTGTACTCAAAGTGACCGTACCCTTACTATGATACTCGTGTACTCAAAGTGACCGTACTCTTACTATGATACTCGTGTACTCAAAGTGACCGTACTCTTACTATGATACTCGTGTACTCAAAGTGACCGTACCCTTACTATGATACTCGTGTACTCAAAGTGACCGTACCCTTACTATGATACTCGTGTACTCAAAGTGACCGTACCCTTACTATGATACTCGTGTACTCAAAGTGACCGTACCCTTACTATGATACTCGTGTACTCAAAGTGACCGTACCCTTACTATGATACTCGTGTACTCAAAGTGACCGTACTCTTACTATGATACTCGTGTACTCAAAGTGACCGTACCCTTACTATGATACTCGTGTACTCAAAGTGACCGTACCCTTACTATGATACTCGTGTACTCAAAGTGACCGTACTCTTACTATGATACTCGTGTACTCAAAGTGACCGTACCCTTACTATGATACTCGTGTACTCAAAGTGACCGTACTCTTACTATGATACTCGTGTACTCAAAGTGACCGTACCCTTACTATGATACTCGTGTACTCAAAGTGACCGTACCCTTACTATGATACTCGTGTACTCAAAGTGACCGTACTCTTACTATGATACTCGTGTACTCAAAGTGACCGTACCCTTACTATGATACTCGTGTACTCAAAGTGACCGTACCCTTACTATGATACTCGTGTACTCAAAGTGACCGTACTCTTACTATGATACTCGTGTACTCAAAGTGACCGTACTCTTACTCTGTAGTTAGCAGGAAAGTTCATTTATTTTATGAACTAGTTCAGTTCACAGTACAGAAATTTAAAAAGGAACTAGTTCAGTTCATAGTTCCTAATTCAACATTTTGAACTAAAGTTCATGGTTCCAAAAAAGTTACTATTTTAGTTATTTTTCGTTCTTAATCCTTTTCCTTGTCTTTATTATGGGCCAACTTGTGAAAGCTACATGCTTTTATTGTGAAGGGTCTCCGTTCTTACAGCCTGCAAGCTCACAGCCTCACAGCCACAGCCTACAAGCTCACAACGTGTTGCGGACGCAACGTGTTGTGAGCTTGTAGATCAGCTATTTTCAGCATGGAACACGTGTACGACGAAGAATAAATCAGGCATCACTGCGCTTCTGTGGAGGGAGATGTCTTTCTTGTGTTGGCCGAACGAGGCGATCATGTATGGACAGTTGGACACATACCTCATCAACAATAACAAGCAATTGGAATCTATTTTTCGTGGCACATTATAAACGAGTTTACTTTACCTCCTCAGTGTTTGGGTCGGGACATGTAGGACTGTATGTGTCTGTGAAATTGTGCGGCTTGAGAAAGATTAGTTAATTTGTGTTGGATCACGTATTCACGTTCAGTTCACGTTCAGCCCAAATGAGAACGCGTTCGTGAACTATCATTCTTTGAACGCGTTCGGGTACAACACTGGTAGTTAGTATGTAGTGTGTAGTATGTGTGTAGTATGATGTATTGTGTGTGTGTGTGTGTGTGTGTGTGTGTGTGTGTGTGTGTGTGTGTGTGTGTGTGTGTGTGTGTGTGTGTGTGTGTGTGTGTGTGTGTGTGTGTGTGTGTGTGTGTGTGTGTGTGTGTGTGTGTGTGTGTGTGTCTACAGGGACTACAGTGTATCGTGTACTGCTGACATCCACATTGACAGAGACAACCCACACTGGTTCTATTACTTCCTCTGTGGCGTCAAAGGCATCCAGGTAAATACTGTAGTCTTAACCTTATCCTCCTCACCACTGGGGGCACTGTGGCCTCAGTGGGATGAGGTGTAATAATAACATGTTGTCCTCCTCCTCACCACTGGGGGCACTGTGGCCTCAGTGGGATGAGGTGTAATAATAACATGTTGTCCTCCTCCTCACCACTGGGGGCACTGTGGCCTCAGTGCTATGAGGTGTAATAATAACATGTCCTCCTCCTCACCACTGGGGGCACTGTGGCCTCAGTGCTATGAGGTGTAATAACAACATGTTGTCCTCCTCCTCGCCACAATTTACAATTTACAATTTAGGCATTTAGCAGACGCTCTTAATCCAGAGCGATTTACATTAGGCAAGAACAAAAGTATGGGAATACATCACATATTTAAAATGCATTTATCAAGAAACATGCGTAAGCTAAGAACGTAACTAGAACATATCTATATAATGACACTATACATATTAACTATACATATATACTATACTATGCTATACATATGTACTATGATGTGCTATGACTACATACAATGCAATTATTGTGCTGTCTACATGACATGCTATAAGTCTGTTTCAAATGCTATCTAAGTCTAAAAAGTGCTATCTAAGGGGGTAGGATAAGTGCTATGGGCCATGATGGAGTCTGAAAAGGTGGGTCTTCAGACTACGGCGGAAGATTGGGAGTGATGCTGCAGTTCTGATTGCAACGGGGAGTGCATTCCACAGTTTTGGGGCCAGAAGGGAGAAGAGTTTGGGACGTGTGGAGCGTTGTCCCGGCGTTTTTAGTGAGGGTACTTCCAGCTTTCCACTGGGGGCACTGTGGCCTCAGTGGGATGAGGTGTAATAATAACATGTTGTCCTCCTCCTCACCACTGGGGGCACTGTGGCCTCAGTGGGATGAGGTGTAATAATAACATGTTGTCCTCCTCCTCGCCACTGGGGGCACTGTGACCTCAGTGGGATGAGGTGTAATAATAACATGTTGTCCTCCTCCTCGCCACTGGGGGCACTGTGACCTCAGTGGGATGAGGTGTAATAATAACATGTTGTCCTCCTCCTCACCACTGGGGGCACTGTGACCTCAGTGGGATGAGGTGTAATAATAACATGTTGTCCTCCTCCTCACCACTGGGGGCACTGTGACCTCAGTGGGATGAGGTGTAATAATAACATGTTGTCCTCCTCCTCGCCACTGGGGGCACTGTGGCCTCAGTGGGATGAGGTGTAATAATAACATGTTGTCCTCCTCCTCGCCACTGGGGGCACTGTGACCTCAGTGGGATGAGGTGTAATAATAACATGTTGTCCTCCTCCTCACCACTGGGGGCACTGTGACCTCAGTGGGATGAGGTGTAATAATAACATGTTGTCCTCCTCCTCACCACTGGGGGCACTGTGACCTCAGTGGGATGAGGTGTAATAATAACATGTTGTCCTCCTCCTCGCCACTGGGGGCACTGTGGCCTCAGTGGGATGAGGTGTAATAATAACATGTTGTCCTCCTCCTCGCCACTGGGGGCACTGTGACCTCAGTGGGATGAGGTGTAATAACAACATGTTGTCCCTCCTCCATGCCACTAGGAGCACTGTGGCATCAGGGAGCTGGCCGGTATGCGGTGCATGGTGGACGGATCGATCCCCGCCAGCTCTGGGCTGTCCAGCTCCAGCGCTCTGGTCTGCTGCGCAGGATTGGCTACGATGGAGGCCAATCACAAGATGCTCTCTAAGGTGAGCCAATCACACGCTGCTCTCAAGCAGTACACCCAGATATATACGCCACAAGGGGGCGACAAGACAAAACACTTGCGACAGATGGAAATGAAGCTCCACCCACGCGTAATTTTGCCGCGTGGGTGGAGCTTCGCGGCGCCGCTCTCTGGAGCTTCGCGCCACTGATTCATTGCACTTCCGGTGTGAGTTTGGCTCCCATGAAAGTGTCCATGAAAGTGTCATGGCGCAGCCCAGTCACGTGACCACTTCTCTTCCTTCTCAGAGCTTCCTTGGTCTCAACTGCGCATGTTTCTGTCCTTCCAGGAGCAACATGGAGTCCACCGTACGGTCTTCTGTCCTTCCAGGGAGCAACATGGAGTCCACCGTACGGTCTTCTGTCCTTCCAGGAGCAACATGGAGTCCACTGTACGGTCTTCTGTCCTTCCAGGAGCAACATGGAGTCCACCGTACGGTCTTCTGTCCTTCCAGGAGCAACATGGAGTCCACCGTACGGTCTTCTGTCCTTCCAGGAGCAACATGGAGTCCACCGTACGGTCTTCTGTCCTTCCAGGAGCAACATGGAGTCCACCGTACGGTCTTCTGTCCTTCCAGGAGCAACATGGAGTCCACCGTACGGTCTTCTGTCCTTCCAGGGAGCAACATGGAGTCCACCGTACGGTCTTCTGTCCTTCCAGGAGCAACATGGAGTCCACCGTACGGTCTTCTGTCCTTCCAGGAGCAACATGGAGTCCACCGTACGGTCTTCTGTCCTTCCAGGAGCAACATGGAGTCCACCGTACGGTCTTCTGTCCTTCCAGGAGCAACATGGAGTCCACCGTACGGTCTTCTGTCCTTCCAGGAGCAACATGGAGTCCACCGTACGGTCTTCTGTCCTTCCAGGAGCAACATGGAGTCCACCGTACGGTCTTCTGTCCTTCCAGGAGCAACATGGAGTCCACCGTACGGTCTTCTGTCCTTCCAGGAGCAACATGGAGTCCACCGTACGGTCTTCTGTCCTTCCAGGAGCAACATGGAGTCCACCGTACGGTCTTCTGTCCTTCCAGGAGCAACATGGAGTCCACCGTACGGTCTTCTGTCCTTCCAGGAGCAACATGGAGTCCACCGTACGGTCTTCTGTCCTTCCAGGAGCAACATGGAGTCCACCGTACGGTCTTCTGTCCTTCCAGGAGCAACATGGAGTCCACCGTACGGTCTTCTGTCCTTCCAGGAGCAACATGGAGTCCACCATACGGTCTTCTGTCCTTCCAGGAGCAACATGGAGTCCACCGTACGGTCTTCTGTCCTTCCAGGGAGCAACATGGAGTCCACCGTACGGTCTTCTGTCCTTCCAGGGAGCAACAGGGAGTCCACCGTACGGTCTTCTGTCCTTCCAGGGAGCAACATGGAGTCCACCGTACGGTCTTCTGTCCTTCCAGGAGCAACATGGAGTCCACCGTACGGTCTTCTGTCCTTCCAGGGAGCAACATGGAGTCCACCATACGGTCTTCTGTCCTTCCAGGGAACAACAGGGAGTCCACCGTACAGTCTTCTGTCCTTCCAGGAGCAACATGGAGTCCACCGTACGGTCTTCTGTCCTTCCAGGGAGCAACATGGAGTCCACCGTACGGTCTTCTGTCCTTCCAGGAGCAACATGGAGTCCACCGTATGGTCTTCTGTCCTTCCAGGGAGCAACATGGAGTCCACCGTACGGTCTTCTGTCCTTCCAGGGAGCAACATGGAGTCCACCGTACGGTCTTCTGTCCTTCCAGGAGCAACATGGAGTCCACCGTACGGTCTTCTGTCCTTCCAGGAGCAACATGGAGTCCACCGTACGGTCTTCTGTCCTTCCAGGAGCAACATGGAGTCCACCGTACGGTCTTCTGTCCTTCCAGGAGCAACATGGAGTCCACCGTACGGTCTTCGCTTCTCGTCCTCTTTAAATAGTCCTTGCTAAAAACCAGGAAGTGACACGCTTGTAGATTCGCTATTTTCAGCATGCAAACCAAGGGTAAAATTACTTGTCATAGTGGATCTCTTGTCCACTAGTCCCTTCCTAACATTTTTGTCTAGTTTTTATTGGTTGACGAAATTGTCAATGTATTTAGTCTTAGTTTTAGTCATCATAGCTTAGTTTTTTTAATTTAGTTTTAGTCAGTGGAAAAAGGTAGACGACCAACACTTTTTTGTCCTAGTATTAGTCGACGAAATCAACACTGGTTCCATAATTGTGTGTTTTTTGTTTGGTTCTGTTTCCCACATAGAGTTAGTTTGGTTTGGTTCTGTTTCCCACACAGGTAGAGTTAGTTTGGTTTGGTTCCGTTTCCCACACAGGTGGAGTTAGTTTGGTTTGGTTCTGTTTCTCACACAGGTAGAGTTAGTTTGGTTTGGTTCCGTTTCCCACACAGGTGGAGTTAGTTTGGTTTGGTTCTGTTTCCCACACAGGTGGAGTTAGTTTGGTTTGGTTCTGTTTCCCACACAGGTGGAGTTAGTTTGGTTTGGTTCTGTTTCTCACACAGGTAGAGTTAGTTTGGTTTGGTTCTGTTTCCCACATAGAGTTAGTTTGGTTTGGTTCTGTTTCCCACACAGGTAGAGTTAGTTTGGTTTGGTTCTGTTTCCCACACAGGTGGAGTTAGTTTGGTTTGGTTCTGTTTCCCACACAGGTGGAGTTAGTTTGGTTTGGTTCTGTTTCCCACACAGGTGGAGTTAGTTTGGTTTGGTTCTGTTTCCCACACAGGTGGAGTTAGTTTTGTTTGGTTTTGTTTCCCACACAGGTGGAGTTAGCCGAGATCTGTGCTAAATGTGAGCGCTACATCGGTACGGAGGGAGGCGGTATGGACCAATCCATCTCCTTCCTGGCAGAGAAAGGAACCGTAAGTACCAAAAACATCAGACCCGTCTGAATTTGAGTGGTGCTGTGCTGTGCTGTACTGTGCTGTACTGTACTGTACTGTACTGTACTGTACTGTACTGTACTGTACTGTACTGTACTGTACTGTGCTGTGCTGTACTGTGGTGTACTGTACTGTACTGTACTGTACTGTACTGTACTGTGCTGTCACTGTGCTGTGCTGTGCTGTGCTGTGCTGTACAAGCCCTCCTCCCTGGCCTGTGTGTGTCTGTGTGTTAGGCTGTGCAACAGTGACACTTGACACAGAGACACAGGGAGTCAGGTACACAGAGACACAGAGACACAGGGACACAGAGAGTCAGGGACACAGACACACACACACATAGCTGTCTATATAGGAGTGGTTGTTTGAGAACCACTGATATAGAAACATGAGGGTTTTTCAGAAAACTGTCATGATTTAGATTTAGAGGACATTTTGTAGAATTGGTCTCGGTCGGGTTAACCCCTTGTGTTCTCCTCCCAGGCCAGATTAACCCATTTTGGGCGGGAACCCCTTTTGGTGTTAGTATTATGTTATGCTTTAGCTATTGAAAAATAGCGCGCCACTCGTCTGCTATTTTTTTAAAATCGAAGAACCACTGACATAGAAACATAGCTTTTTCAGAAAACTGTCAGGATGTAGAAGACATTCTTCTCAGGTCAAAATGGGTTAAAGGACCACTTCACCACTTTTCAACCTATCTTCATATAATAGGTCCTCACTAATAATCATGAGAAAATGGCACGATTCTTTTCTACTCAGTCTGTGTCTCATAGGAGGGCTGTGGGCAGTTTAGAAACAGTCTTCCAGTGACATCATCATTAGGCAGATTCTTTTTTAAACAAGATATTTTTACAAAAATGTTTAGATTTTCATTATCGTGAGAACGATGGCTTCCATTTTTGCATTGCAACTTTTCAGGACTAGAAAGCCTGCAGTTTCTATTAGCTTGTATTCCCCATCGATGTCACTGGAAGACGGTTTCTGAACTGCCCACAGCCCTCCTATGAGACACAGACAAAATAATTGCGCCATTTTTTCATGATTATTAGTGAGGACCTATTATATGAAGATAGGTTGAAAAGTGGTGAAGTGGTCCTTTAACCCCTTGTGTTCTCCTCCCAGGCCAAACTGATCCAGTTTAACCCCTTGTGTTCTCCTCCCAGGCCAAACTGATCCAGGTTAACCCCTTGTGTTCTCCTCCCAGGCCAAACTGATCCAGGTTAACCCCTTGTGTTCTCCTCCCAGGCCAAACTGATCCAGTTTAACCCCTTGCGCTCTACTGACGTCAGACTCCCTGACGACGCGGTGTTTGTGATCTCCAACAGCGGCGTGGCGATGAACAAGGCTGCGTCCAATCACTTCAACCTGCGCGTGGTGGAGTGTCGCCTAGCAACCAAGGTACGCACCTATAGTCTGTCACCTAGCAACCAAGGTACGCACCTATAGTCTGTCACCTAGCAACCAAGGTATGCACCTAGTCTGTCGCCTAGCAACCAAGGTACGGACCTAGTCTGTCACCTAGCAACCAAGGTATGCACCTAGTCCGTCACCTACTGTAGCAACCAAGGTACGCACCTATCGTCCGTCGGGGTGGGTTAGGGTTAGGATCTCAATTAAAAAAACAATAGTTTTAACCCGCCACGCATGTCGGGAGTCACGGGTGAGTCTTAACCCTTTCAGGACGGGAACCACTTTTGGTGTTTTAAGCATTATGTTATACTTTAGCTATTGGAAAAATAGCAGAGCAGGGCTACAAGCTTTTAGATCTGCTATTTTTGAAAAATCGTGAAAATGTGGCGCAAATCTTTGAAAATATATTCTTTCCAAAGGTTTCAAGGTACACACATCTGTCTACACAACATCATACTGGCGCAGAGCGGCCGCTTGGCAACCGGAAGGTTCCCAGTGCGATCCCTGTGGGCTCCCCCAGAGTTTGTGTCAAAGTGTAGTCTCACGTTGCCAGACTGCTGCCTCTCGCAATGTTCAGACGCTTCCGTCGTACAGTCTTGATCAGAGCTTCAGCAACTGAAGTTGCTGAAGCTCCACCAGGCTGATGAAGCTCTCTCCTCTATACTAGGTCCTAGGTAAGGCTCTGGGCCTGGACTCCACCAGGCTGATGAAGCTCTCTCCTCTATAGGTCCTAGGTAAGGCTCTGGGCCTGGACTCCACCGGGCTGATGAAGCTCTCTCCTCTATAGGTCCTAGGTAAGGCTCTGGGCCTGGACTCCACCAGGCTGATGAAGCTCTCTCCTCTATAGGTCCTTGGTAAGGCTCTGGGCCTGGACTCCACCAGGCTGATGAAGCTCTCTCCTCTATAGGTCCTAGGTAAGGCTCTGGGCCTGGACTCCACCAGGCTGATGAAGCTCTCTCCTCTATACTAGGTCCTAGGTAAGGCTCTGGGCCTGGACTCCACCGGGCTGATGAAGCTCTCTCCTCTATACTAGGTCCTAGGTAAGGCTCTGGGCCTGGACTCCACCGGGCTGATGAAGCTCTCTCCTCTATACTAGGTCCTAGGTAAGGCTCTGGGCCTGGACTCCACCGGGCTGATGAAGCTCTCTCCTCTATACTAGGTCCTAGGTAAGGCTCTGGGCCTGGACTCCACCAGGCTGATGAAGCTCTCTCCTCTATACTAGGTCCTAGGTAAGGCTCTGGGTCTGGACTCCACCAGGCTGATGAAGCTCTCTCCTCTATAGGTCCTAGGTAAGGCTCTGGGCCTGGACTCCACCAGGCTGATGAAGCTCTCTCCTCTATACTAGGTCCTAGGTAAGGCTCTGGGCCTGGACTCCACCAGGCTGATGAAGCTCTCTCCTCTATAGGTCCTAGGTAAGGCTCTGGGCCTGGACTCCACCAGGCTGATGAAGCTCTCTCCTCTATAGGTCCTAGGTAAGGCTCTGGGCCTGGACTCCACCAGGCTGATGAAGCTCTCTCCTCTATACTAGGTCCTAGGTAAGGCTCTGGGCCTGGACTCCACCAGGCTGATGAAGCTCTCTCCTCTATAGGTCCTAGGTAAGGCTCTGGGTCTGGACTCCACCAGGCTGATGAAGCTCTCTCCTCTATAGGTCCTAGGTAAGGCTCTGGGCCTGGACTCCACCAGGCTGATGAAGCTCTCTCCTCTATACTAGGTCCTAGGTAAGGCTCTGGGCCTGGACTCCACCAGGCTGATGAAGCTCTCTCCTCTATAGGTCCTAGGTAAGGCTCTGGGCCTGGACTCCACCAGGCTGATGAAGCTCTCTCCTCTATAGGTCCTAGGTAAGGCTCTGGGCCTGGACTCCACCAGGCTGATGAAGCTCTCTCCTCTATACTAGGTCCTAGGTAAGGCTCTGGGCCTGGACTCCACCAGGCTGATGAAGCTCTCTCCTCTATAGGTCCTAGGTAAGGCTCTGGGTCTGGACTCCACCAGGCTGATGAAGCTCTCTCCTCTATAGGTCCTAGGTAAGGCTCTGGGCCTGGACTCCACCAGGCTGATGAAGCTCTCTCCTCTATACTAGGTCCTAGGTAAGGCTCTGGGCCTGGACTCCACCAGGCTGATGAAGCTCTCTCCTCTATAGGTCCTAGGTAAGGCTCTGGGCCTGGACTCCACCAGGCTGATGAAGCTCTCTCCTCTATAGGTCCTAGGTAAGGCTCTGGGCCTGGACTCCACCGGGCTGATGAAGCTCTCTCCTCTATACTAGGTCCTAGGTAAGGCTCTGGGTCTGGACTCCACCAGGCTGATGAAGCTCTCTCCTCTATAGGTCCTAGGTAAGGCTCTGGGCCTGGACTCCACCAGGCTGATGAAGCTCTCTCCTCTATACTAGGTCCTAGGTAAGGCTCTGGGCCTGGACTCCACCAGGCTGATGAAGCTCTCTCCTCTATAGGTCCTAGGTAAGGCTCTGGGCCTGGACTCCACCAGGCTGATGAAGCTCTCTCCTCTATAGGTCCTAGGTAAGGCTCTGGGCCTGGACTCCACCAGGCTGATGAAGCTCTCTCCTCTATACTAGGTCCTAGGTAAGGCTCTGGGCCTGGACTCCACCAGGCTGATGAAGCTCTCTCCTCTATAGGTCCTAGGTAAGGCTCTGGGTCTGGACTCCACCAGGCTGATGAAGCTCTCTCCTCTATAGGTCCTAGGTAAGGCTCTGGGCCTGGACTCCACCAGGCTGATGAAGCTCTCTCCTCTATACTAGGTCCTAGGTAAGGCTCTGGGCCTGGACTCCACCAGGCTGATGAAGCTCTCTCCTCTATAGGTCCTAGGTAAGGCTCTGGGCCTGGACTCCACCAGGCTGATGAAGCTCTCTCCTCTATAGGTCCTAGGTAAGGCTCTGGGCCTGGACTCCACCGGGCTGATGAAGCTCTCTCCTCTATACTAGGTCCTAGGTAAGGCTCTGGGCCTGGACTCCACCTGGCTGATGAAGCTCTCTCCTCTATACTAGGTCCTAGGTAAGGCTCTGGGCCTGGACTCCACCTGGCTGATGAAGCTCTCTCCTCTATACTAGGTCCTAGGTAAGGCTCTGGGCCTGGACTCCACCAGGCTGATGAAGCTCTCTCCTCTATATGTCCTAGGTAAGGCTCTGGGCCTGGACTCCACCTGGCTGATGAAGCTCTCTCCTCTATAGGTCCTAGGTAAGGCTCTGGGCCTGGACTCCACCAGGCTGATGAAGCTCTCTCCTCTATAGGTCCTAGGTAAGGCTCTGGGCCTGGACTCCACCGGGCTGATGAAGCTCTCTCAGGTCCAGACGGAGCTCCAGGTCTCGCTGGAGGAGATGCTGAGGCTGGTGGAGGAGAAGCTCCACCCTGAGGCCTACAGCCTGGAGGAGCTGACCCAGAGCCTGGGGACGGAGGTCCTGGAGACGGTTCTGACTGAGAACACCATGCACGGTGAGTACCTCCACCGTGAGGCCCACAGCCTGAGTGTACCTCCACCCTGAGGCCTACAGCTTCAGTAATAGTATACCTCCACCCTGAGGCCCACAGCCTGAGTATACCTCCACCCTGAGGCCCACAGCCTGAGTATACCTCCACCCTGAGGCCCACATCCTGAGTGTACCTCCACCGTGAGGCCCACAGCCTGAGTGTACCTCCACCGTGAGGCCCACAGCCTCAGTAATAGTTTACCTCCACCCTGAGGCCCACAGCCTGAGTGTACCTCCACCCTGAGGCCCACATCCTGAGTGTACCTCCACCGTGAGGCCCACAGCCTGAGTGTACCTCCACCGTGAGGCCCACAGCCTCAGTAATAGTTTACCTCCACCCTGAGGCCCACAGCCTGAGTGTACCTCCACCGTGAGGCCCACAGCCTGAGTGTACCTCCACCGTGAGGCCCACATCCTGAGTGTACCTCCACCGTGAGGCCCACAGCCTGAGTAATAGTATACCTCCACCCTGAGGCCCACAGCCTGAGTGTACCTCCACCGTGAGGCCCACAGCCTGAGTGTACCTCCACCGTGAGGCCCACAGCCTCAGTAATAGTATACCTCCACCGTGAGGCCCACATCCTGAGTGTACCTCCACCGTGAGGCCCACAGCCTGAGTAATAGTATACCTCCACCCTGAGGCCCACAGCCTGAGTGTACCTCCACCGTGAGGCCCACAGCCTGAGTGTACCTCCACCGTGAGGCCCACAGCCTCAGTAATAGTATACCTCCACCCTGAGGCCCACAGCCTGAGTATAACTCCACCCTGAGGCCCACAGCCTGGGTATACCTCCACCCTGAGGCCCACAGCCTCAGTATACCTCCACCCTGAGGCCCACAGCCTCAGTAATAGTATACCTCCACCCTGAGGCCCACAGCCTCAGTATACCTCCACCCTGAGGCCCACAGCCTGAGTGTACCTCCACCGTGAGGCCCACAGCCTGAGTGTACCTCCACCGTGAGGCCCACAGCCTCAGTAATAGTATACCTCCACCCTGAGGCCCACAGCCTGAGTGTACCTCCACCGTGAGGCCCACAGCCTGAGTGTACCTCCACCGTGAGGCCCACAGCCTCAGTAATAGTATACCTCCACCCTGAGGCCCACAGCCTGAGTATAACTCCACCCTGAGGCCCACAGCCTGGGTATACCTCCACCCTGAGGCCCACAGCCTCAGTATACCTCCACCCTGAGGCCCACAGCCTCAGTAATAGTATACCTCCACCCTGAGGCCCACAGCCTCAGTATACCTCCACCCTGAGGCCCACAGCCTGAGTGTACCTCCACCGTGAGGCCCACAGCCTGAGTGTACCTCCACCGTGAGGCCCACAGCCTCAGTAATAGTATACCTCCACCCTGAGGCCCACAGCCTGAGTATAACTCCACCCTGAGGCCCACAGCCTGGGTATACCTCCACCCTGAGGCCCACAGCCTCAGTATACCTCCACCCTGAGGCCCACAGCCTCAGTAATAGTATACCTCCACCCTGAGGCCCACAGCCTCAGTATACCTCCACCCTGAGGCCCACAGCCTGAGTGTACCTCCACCGTGAGGCCCACAGCCTGAGTGTACCTCCACCGTGAGGCCCACAGCCTCAGTAATAGTATACCTCCACCCTGAGGCCCTCAGCCTGAGTATACCTCCACCCTGAGGCCCACAGCCTGAGTATACCTCCACCCTGAGGCCCACAGCCTGGGTATACCTCCACCCTGAGGCCCACAGCCTCAGTATACCTCCACCCTGAGGCCCACAGCCTCAGTAATAGTATACCTCCACCCTGAGGCCCACAGCCTGAGTGTACCTCCACCATGAGGCCCACAGCCTGAGTGTACCTCCACCGTGAGGCCCACAGCCTCAGTAATAGTATACCTCCACCCTGAGGCCCACAGCCTGAGTGTACCTCCACCGTGAGGCCCACAGCCTGAGTGTACCTCCACCGTGAGGCCCACAGGTCTCTCTCAGTAACCCTCTTCCAGCTGTACCAGTGAGCCTCTCTCTCTCTCTGTCTGTCAGTGTCTCTCTTCCAGCTGTACCAGTGAACCTCTCTCTCTCTCTGTCAGTGTCTCTCTTCCAGCTGTACCAGTGAACCTCTCTCTCTCTCTCTCTGTCAGTGTCTCTCTTCCAGCTGTACCAGTGAACCTCTCTCTCTCTCTGTCAGTGTCTCTCTTCCAGCTGTACCAGTGAACCTCTCTCTCTCTCTGTCAGTGTCTCTCTTCCAGCTGTACCAGTGAGCCTCTCTCTCTCTCTCTCTCTCTCTCTCTCTGTCAGTGTCTCTCTTCCAGCTGTACCAGTGAGCCTCTCTCTCTCTCTCTCTCTCTCTCTCTCTGTCAGTGTCTCTCTTCCAGCTGTACCAGTGAGCCTCTCTCTCTCTCTCTCTCTCTGTCAGTGTCTCTCTTCCAGCTGTACCAGTGAGCCTCTCTCTCTCTCTCTCTCTGTCAGTGTCTCTCTTCCAGCTGTACCAGTGAGCCTCTCTCTCTCTCTCTCTCTGTCAGTGTCTCTCTTCCAGCTGTACCAGTGAGCCTCTCTCTCTCTCTCTCTCTGTCAGTGTCTCTCTTCCAGCTGTACCAGTGAGCCTCTCTCTCTCTCTCTGTCAGTGTCTCTCTTCCAGCTGTACCAGTGAGCCTCTCTCTCTCTCTCTCTCTCTCTGTCAGTGTCTCTCTTCCAGCTGTACCAGTGAGCCTCTCTCTCTCTCTCTCTCTCTCTGTCAGTGTCTCTCTTCCAGCTGTACCAGTGAGCCTCTCTCTCTCTCTCTCTCTCTGTCAGTGTCTCTCTTCCAGCTGTACCAGTGAGCCTCTCTCTCTCTCTCTCTCTCTCTGTCAGTGTCTCTCTTCCAGCTGTACCAGTGAGCCTCTCTCTCTCTCTGTCAGTGTCTCTCTTCCAGCTGTACCAGTGAGCCTCTCTCTCTCTCTCTCTCTCTCTCTCTGTCAGTGTCTCTCTTCCAGCTGTACCAGCGCTCCAGGCATGTCTACGGTGAGGCTCAGCGCGTCCTGCGCTTCCAGAGCGTGTGTGAGTCTGGAGGCGCCGACGCCCTGAGCCAGCTGGGGGCGCTGATGAGCCAGAGCCACGCCTCCTGCCGAGACCTCTACGAGTGTAGCTGTCCGGAGCTGGACCGGCTGGTGGACACATGTCTGTGAGTACTACTGCCAACTACTGACAACTACTGACAACTATACATGTCTGTGAGTACTACTGACAACTACTGACAACTACTGACAACTATACATGTCTGTGAGTACTACTGACAACTACTGACAACTATACATGTCTGTGAGTACTACTGACAACTACTGACAACTACTGACAACTACTGACAACTACTGACAACTACACATGTCTGTGAGTACTACTGACAACTACTGACAACTATACATGTCTGTGAGTACTACTGACAACTACTGACAACTACTGACAACTATACATGTCTGAGTACTACTGACAACTACTGACAACTACACATGTCTGTGAGTACTACTGACAACTACTGACAACTACTGACAACTATACATGTCTGTGAGTACTACTGACAACTACTGACAACTACTGACAACTACTGACAACTACTGACAACTACACATGTCTGTGAGTACTACTGACAACTACTGACAACTATACATGTCTGTGAGTACTACTGACAACTACTGACAACTACTGACAACTACACATGTCTGTGAGTACTACTGACAACTACTGACAACTATACATGTCTGTGAGTACTACTGACAACTACTGACAACTACTGACAACTACTGACAACTATACATGTCTGTGAGTACTACTGACAACTACTGACAACTACTGACAACTACTGACAACTACTGACAACTACACATGTCTGTGAGTACTACTGACAACTACTGACAACTATACATGTCTGTGAGTACTACTGACAACTACTGACAACTACTGACAACTACACATGTCTGTGAGTACTACTGACAACTACTGACAACTACACATGTCTGTGAGTACTACTGACAACTACTGACAACTATACATGTCTGTGAGTACTACTGACAACTACTGACAACTACTGACAACTACTGACAACTATACATGTCTGTGAGTACTACTGACAACTACTGACAACTACATGTCTGAGTACTACTGACAACTACTGACAACTACTGACAACTACTGACAACTACTGACAACTACATGTCTGAGTACTACTGACAACTACTGACAACTACACATGTCTGTGAGTACTACTGACAACTACTGACAACTACACATGTCTGTGAGTACTACTGACAACTACTGACAACTACTGACAACTACACATGTCTGTGAGTACTACTGACAACTACTGACAACTATACATGTCTGTGAGTACTACTGACAACTACTGACAACTACTGACAACTATACATGTCTGAGTACTACTGACAACTACTGACAACTACTGACAACTATACATGTCTGTGAGTACTACTGACAACTACTGACAACTACACATGTCTGTGAGTACTACTGACAACTACTGACAACTACTGACAACTACACATGTCTGTGAGTACTACTGACAACTACTGACAACTATACATGTCTGTGAGTACTACTGACAACTACTGACAACTACTGACAACTATACATGTCTGTGAGTACTACTGACAACTACTGACAACTACTGACAACTACACATGTCTGTGAGTACTACTGACAACTACTGACAACTACTGACAACTACTGACAACTACTAACAACTACTGACAACTACTGACAACTACTGACAACTACTAACAACTACTGACAACTACTGACAACTACTGACAACTACTGACAACTACACATGTCTGTGAGTACTACTGACAACTACACATGTCTGTGAGTACTACTGACAACTACTGACAACTACTGACAACTATACATGTCTGAGTACTACTGACAACTACTGACAACTACTGACAACTACACATGTCTGTGAGTACTACTGACAACTACTGACAACTACTGACAACTATACATGTCTGTGAGTACTACTGACAACTACTGACAACTACATGTCTGAGTACTACTGACAACTACTGACAACTACTGACAACTACTGACAACTACATGTCTGAGTACTACTGACAACTACTGACAACTACACATGTCTGTGAGTACTACTGACAACTACTGACAACTACACATGTCTGTGAGTACTACTGACAACTACTGACAACTACTGACAACTACTGACAACTATACATGTCTGTGAGTACTACTGACAACTACTGACAACTACTGACAACTACACATGTCTGTGAGTACTACTGACAACTACTGACAACTATACATGTCTGTGAGTACTACTGACAACTACTGACAACTACTGACAACTACACATGTCTGTGAGTACTACTGACAACTACTGACAACTACTGACAACTACACATGTCTGTGAGTACTACTGACAACTACTGACAACTATACATGTCTGTGAGTACTACTGACAACTACTGACAACTACTGACAACTACTGACAACTACACATGTCTGTGAGTACTACTGACAACTACTGACAACTATACATGTCTGTGAGTACTACTGACAACTACTGACAACTACTGACAACTACACATGTCTGTGAGTACTACTGACAACTACTGACAACTACACATGTCTGTGAGTACTACTGACAACTACTGACAACTATACATGTCTGTGAGTACTACTGACAACTACTGACAACTACACATGTCTGTGAGTACTACTGACAACTACTGACAACTAGACATGTCTGTGAGTACTACTGACAACTACTGACAACTACACATGTCTGTGAGTACTACTGACAACTACTGACAACTACTGACAACTACACATGTCTGTGAGTACTACTGACAACTACTGACAACTACACATGTCTGTGAGTACTACTGACAACTACTGACAACTACACATGTCTGTGAGTACTACTGACAACTACTGACAACTACTGACAACTATACATGTCTGTGAGTACTACTGACAACTACTGACAACTACACATGTCTGTGAGTACTACTGACAACTACTGACAACTACTGACAACTACACATGTCTGTGAGTACTACTGACAACTACTGACAACTACACATGTCTGTGAGTACTACTGACAACTACTGACAACTACTGACAACTATACATGTCTGAGTACTACTGACAACTACTGACAACTACTGACAACTACTGACAACTACTGACAACTACACATGTCTGTGAGTACTACTGACAACTACTGACAACTACTGACAACTATACATGTCTGTGAGTACTACTGACAACTACTGACAACTACTGACAACTACACATGTCTGTGAGTACTACTGACAACTACTGACAACTACTGACAACTATACATGTCTGTGAGTACTACTGACAACTACTGACAACTACTGACAACTACACATGTCTGTGAGTACTACTGACAACTACTGACAACTACTGACAACTACACATGTCTGTGAGTACTACTGACAACTACTGACAACTATACATGTCTGTGAGTACTACTGACAACTACTGACAACTATACATGTCTGTGAGTACTACTGACAACTACTGACAACTATACATGTCTGTGAGTACTACTGACAACTACTGACAACTACACATGTCTGTGAGTACTACTGACAACTACTGACAACTACTGACAACTATGCATGTCTGTGAGTACTACTGACAACTACTGACAACTACTGACAACTACTGACAACTACTGACAACTACTGACAACTACATGTCTGAGTACTACTGACAACTACTGACAACTACACATGTCTGTGAGTACTACTGACAACTACTGACAACTACTGACAACTATACATGTCTGTGAGTACTACTGACAACTACTGACAACTACACATGTCTGTGAGTACTACTGACAACTACTGACAACTATGCATGTCTGTGAGTACTACTGACAACTACTGACAACTATACATGTCTGTGAGTACTACTGACAACTACTGACAACTACACATGTCTGTGAGTACTACTGACAACTACTGACAACTACTGACAACTATGCATGTCTGTGAGTACTACTGACAACTACTGACAACTACTGACAACTACTGACAACTACTGACAACTACTGACAACTACTGACAACTACATGTCTGAGTACTACTGACAACTACTGACAACTACACATGTCTGTGAGTACTACTGACAACTACTGACAACTACTGACAACTATACATGTCTGAGTACTACTGACAACTACTGACAACTACTGACAACTACACATGTCTGTGAGTACTACTGACAACTACTGACAACTACTGACAACTATACATGTCTGTGAGTACTACTGACAACTACTGACAACTACTGACAACTACACATGTCTGTGAGTACTACTGACAACTACTGACAACTACTGACAACTATACATGTCTGTGAGTACTACTGACAACTACTGACAACTACTGACAACTACACATGTCTGTGAGTACTACTGACAACTACTGACAACTACTGACAACTACTGACAACTACACATGTCTGTGAGTACTACTGACAACTACTGACAACTACTGACAACTATAGATGTCTGTGAGTACTACTGACAACTACTGACAACTACTGACAACTACACATGTCTGTGAGTACTACTGACAACTACTGACAACTACTGACAACTATACATGTCTGTGAGTACTACTGACAACTACTGACAACTACACATGTCTGTGAGTACTACTGACAACTACTGACAACTACTGACAACTATGCATGTCTGTGAGTACTACTGACAACTACTGACAACTACTGACAACTACTGACAACTACATGTCTGAGTACTACTGACAACTACTGACAACTACACATGTCTGTGAGTACTACTGACAACTACTGACAACTACTGACAACTATACATGTCTGTGAGTACTACTGACAACTACTGACAACTACTGACAACTATACATGTCTGTGAGTACTACTGACAACTACTGACAACTACATGTCTGAGTACTACTGACAACTACTGACAACTACTGACAACTACTGACAACTACATGTCTGAGTACTACTGACAACTACTGACAACTACACATGTCTGTGAGTACTACTGACAACTACTGACAACTACTGACAACTATACATGTCTGTGAGTACTACTGACAACTACTGACAACTACACATGTCTGTGAGTACTACTGACAACTACTGACAACTACTGACAACTACACATGTCTGTGAGTACTACTGACAACTACTGACAACTACTGACAACTACACATGTCTGTGAGTACTACTGACAACTACTGACAACTATACATGTCTGTGAGTACTACTGACAACTACTGACAACTATACATGTCTGTGAGTACTACTGACAACTACTGACAACTACACATGTCTGTGAGTACTACTGACAACTACTGACAACTACTGACAACTATACATGTCTGTGAGTACTACTGACAACTACTGACAACTACACATGTCTGTGAGTACTACTGACAACTACTGACAACTATACATGTCTGTGAGTACTACTGACAACTACTGACAACTACTGACAACTATACATGTCTGAGTACTACTGACAACTACTGACAACTACTGACAACTACTGACAACTACACATGTCTGTGAGTACTACTGACAACTACTGACAACTACTGACAACTATACATGTCTGTGAGTACTACTGACAACTACTGACAACTACTGACAACTACACATGTCTGTGAGTACTACTGACAACTACTGACAACTACTGACAACTATACATGTCTGTGAGTACTACTGACAACTACTGACAACTACTGACAACTACTGACAACTACACATGTCTGTGAGTACTACTGACAACTACTGACAACTACTGACAACTACTGACAACTATACATGTCTGTGAGTACTACTGACAACTACTGACAACTACTGACAACTACACATGTCTGTGAGTACTACTGACAACTACTGACAACTACTGACAACTATACATGTCTGTGAGTACTACTGACAACTACTGACAACTACTGACAACTACTGACAACTATACATGTCTGTGAGTACTACTGACAACTACTGACAACTACTGACAACTACTGACAACTACACATGTCTGTGAGTACTACTGACAACTACTGACAACTACTGACAACTACACATGTCTGTGAGTACTACTGACAACTACTGACAACTATACATGTCTGTGAGTACTACTGACAACTACTGACAACTACACATGTCTGTGAGTACTACTGACAACTACTGACAACTATGCATGTCTGTGAGTACTACTGACAACTACTGACAACTATACATGTCTGTGAGTACTACTGACAACTACTGACAACTACACATGTCTGTGAGTACTACTGACAACTACTGACAACTATACATGTCTGTGAGTACTACTGACAACTACTGACAACTACACATGTCTGTGAGTACTACTGACAACTACTGACAACTATACATGTCTGTGAGTACTACTGACAACTACTGACAACTATACATGTCTGTGAGTACTACTGACAACTACTGACAACTACTGACAACTACACATGTCTGTGAGTACTACTGACAACTACTGACAACTACACATGTCTGTGAGTACTACTGACAACTACTGACAACTACTGACAACTACACATGTCTGTGAGTACTACTGACAACTACTGACAACTATACATGTCTGTGAGTACTACTGACAACTACTGACAACTACACATGTCTGTGAGTACTACTGACAACTACTGACAACTACTGACAACTACACATGTCTGTGAGTACTACTGACAACTACTGACAACTATGCATGTCTGTGAGTACTACTGACAACTACTGACAACTACACATGTCTGTGAGTACTACTGACAACTACTGACAACTATGCATGTCTGTGAGTACTACTGACAACTACTGACAACTATACATGTCTGTGAGTACTACTGACAACTACTGACAACTACACATGTCTGTGAGTACTACTGACAACTACTGACAACTACACATGTCTGTGAGTACTACTGACAACTACTGACAACTATGCATGTCTGTGAGTACTACTGACAACTACTGACAACTATACATGTCTGTGAGTACTACTGACAACTACTGACAACTACACATGTCTGTGAGTACTACTGACAACTACTGACAACTATACATGTCTGTGAGTACTACTGACAACTACTGACAACTACACATGTCTGTGAGTACTACTGACAACTACTGACAACTATACATGTCTGTGAGTACTACTGACAACTACTGACAACTACTGACAACTACACATGTCTGTGAGTACTACTGACAACTACTGACAACTATACATGTCTGTGAGTACTACTGACAACTACTGACAACTACTGACAACTATGCATGTCTGTGAGTACTACTGACAACTACTGACAACTATACATGTCTGTGAGTACTACTGACAACTACTGACAACTACTGACAACTATACATGTCTGTGAGTACTACTGACAACTACTGACAACTACACATGTCTGTGAGTACTACTGACAACTACTGACAACTATACATGTCTGTGAGTACTACTGACAACTACTGACAACTATACATGTCTGTGAGTACTACTGACAACTACTGACAACTACTGACAACTATACATGTCTGTGAGTACTACTGACAACTACTGACAACTATACATGTCTGTGAGTACTACTGACAACTACTGACAACTACTGACAACTACACATGTCTGTGAGTACTACTGACAACTACTGACAACTACTGACAACTATGCATGTATGTGAGTACTACTGACAACTACTGACAACTATACATGTCTGTGAGTACTACTGACAACTACTGACAACTACTGACAACTACACATGTCTGTGAGTACTACTGACAACTACTGACAACTATACATGTCTGTGAGTACTACTGACAACTACTGACAACTACTGACAACTACACATGTCTGTGAGTACTACTGACAACTACTGACAACTATACATGTATGTGAGTACTACTGACAACTACTGACAACTACACATGTCTGTGAGTACTACTGACAACTACTGACAACTACTGACAACTACACATGTCTGTGAGTACTACTGACAACTACTGACAACTACACATGTCTGTGAGTACTACTGACAACTACACATGTCTGTGAGTACTACTGACAACTACTGACAACTACTGACAACTACACATGTCTGTGAGTACTACTGACAACTACTGACAACTACACATGTCTGTGAGTACTACTGACAACTACTGACAACTACTGACAACTACACATGTCTGTGAGTACTACTGACAACTACTGACAACTACACATGTCTGTGAGTACTACTGACAACTACTGACAACTATACATGTCTGTGAGTACTACTGACAACTATACATGTCTGTGAGTACTACTGACAACTACTACTGACAACTATACATGTCTGTGAGTACTACTGACAACTACTGACAACTATACATGTCTGTGAGTACTACTGACAACTACTGACAACTATACATGTCTGTGAGTACTACTGACAACTACTGACAACTACTGACAACTACACATGTCTGTGAGTACTACTGACAACTACTGACAACTACACATGTCTGTGAGTACTACTGACAACTACTGACAACTATACATGTCTGTGAGTACTACTGACAACTACTGACAACTACACATGTCTGTGAGTACTACTGACAACTACTGACAACTACTGACAACTACTGACAACTACACATGTCTGTGAGTACTACTGACAACTACTGACAACTACTGACAACTATACATGTCTGTGAGTACTACTGACAACTACTGACAACTACTGACAACTACACATGTCTGTGAGTACTACTGACAACTACTGACAACTACTGACAACTATACATGTCTGTGAGTACTACTGACAACTACTGACAACTATACATGTCTGTGAGTACTACTGACAACTACTGACAACTACTGACAACTACTGACAACTACTGACAACTATACATGTCTGTGAGTACTACTGACAACTACTGACAACTACTGACAACTACTGACAACTACACATGTCTGTGAGTACTACTGACAACTACTGACAACTATACATGTCTGTGAGTACTACTGACAACTACTGACAACTACTGACAACTACTGACAACTACTGACAACTACTGACAACTACACATGTCTGTGAGTACTACTGACAACTACTGACAACTACTGACAACTACACATGTCTGTGAGTACTACTGACAACTACTGACAACTACTGACAACTATACATGTCTGTGAGTACTACTGACAACTACTGACAACTACTGACAACTACTGACAACTACACATGTCTGTGAGTACTACTGACAACTACTGACAACTACACATGTCTGTGAGTACTACTGACAACTACTGACAACTACTGACAACTATGTCTGCCTGTCAACTATGCCAACTATGTCTCATAGCGCGCCACCGAGTGGCTATGAGCTTGTAGGTGGGGGGGGGGGTCCCTGGAACAACATATTTTCAGAATGCGGGCAATTACATATAATTTGTGGTGTCCTTGACATGAAATATTGAGAACCACTGATATAGGAAAAAAAAATCACACCCGTGTGAACTGAGTGGTGTAAGGTCTGTCTGACGTAATGAAATCATGTCTGACGTAATGAAATCACACCCGGATGTGATTTCACAACTGGCTTTTTTTGTGCAGAAAAAATGAGCATGGTTGCTACGGTCATCCAGTTCACCCGGGTGTGATTTAATTACGTCAGAAATTATTTTGAACATAGCAACCATGCTCATTTTTTCTGCACACAAAAGCCAGTTGTAGGAGTGGTTTACACCACTCAAAAATACATTTAAAAAAATACTTTTTAAATGTCGACGTCAGGCCTAAATGTGTTAATAAAGTGAATGCATTAACCGTCCACTGATTGGTTTTAACCCCTTGTGTCCTCAGGCAGTCGGGCGCGCTGGGCTCCCGGCTGACGGGGGCGGGGTGGGGGGGCTGTGCCGTCTCCATGGTGACCAGGGACAAGGCGGAGTCTTTCCTGCGGGCGGTGAGAGAGGCCTACTACCCGGAGGACCCCCGGAGGACCGCCCTGGAACAGCAGCGCCCCCTGGGGGACCCCCTGGAACAGCAGCGCAGTCTGTTCGTCTCCGCGCCGGCCCGCGGAGCCACCATCTCTGTGGAGTGACTCCACGTCTCAGAGCAGGGGTGGGAGGGGCCACTATAGTTCCACACTCACCCCAGAGGGCCACTATAGTTCCACACTCACCCCAGAGGGGCCAATATAGTTCCACACTCACCCCAGAGGGCCACTATAGTTCCACACTCACCCCAGAGGGCCACTATAGTTCCACACTCACTCCAGAGGGCCACTATAGTTCCACACTCACCCCAGAGGGCCACTATAGTTCCACACTCACCCCAGAGGGCCACTATAGTTCCACACTCACCCCAGAGGGGCCAATATAGTTCCACACTCACCCCAGAGGGCCACTATAGTTCCACACTCACCCCAGAGGGCCACTATAGTTCCACACTCACCCCAGAGGGCCACTATAGTTCCACACTCACCCCAGAGGGCCACTATAGTTCCACACTCACTCCAGAGGGCCACTATAGTTCCACACTCACCCCAGAGGGCCACTATAGTTCCACACTCACCCCAGATGGCCACTATAGTTCCACACTCACCCCAGAGGGCCACTATAGTTCCACACTCACCCCAGAGGGCCACTATAGTTCCACACTCACCCCAGAGGGGCCAATATAGTTCCACACTCACCCCAGAGGGCCACTATAGTTCCACACTCACCCCAGAGGGCCACTATAGTTCCACACTCACCCCAGAGGGCCACTATAGTTCCACACTCACCCCAGAGGGCCACTATAGTTCCACACTCACCCCAGAGGGCCACTATAGTTCCACACTCACCCCAGAGGGCCACTATAGTTCCACACTCACCCCAGAGGGGCCAATATAGTTCTACACTCACCCCAGAGGGCCACTATAGTTCCACACTCACCCCAGAGGGCCACTATAGTTCCACACTCACCCCAGAGGGCCACTATAGTTCCACACTCACTCCAGAGGGGCCAATATAGTTCCACACTGACCCTGCGAATAATCGGAGATCGGATAATTTCATAATCGTGCACCCCTAATATAAAGATCATTTTCCTAATAAACATACAAATGACTATATTAATAAACATACAGATGACTATATTAAGATCAACAACGTAAGCGTCATTGAAAAGGGATCAAATGCATACGAAGGGGAAATTATTGCACAATAATTGCCATATTTTCTATAGTAAAATTGTACTTTTCTTAAATGGCCTTGTTTATTTGTTCTATTTTCTGTAATAAATTGATTTAACACAACTTGCTGTTGTAGCTTTAGTTAGTATTTGGTGTAGACCAGGGGTGGAGAGGCAACTACACTCACTCCAGAGAGCAACTACACTCACTCCAGAGAGCCACTATAGTTCCACACTCACCACAGAGGGCCACTATAGTTCCACACTCACCCCAGAGGGCCACTATAGTTCCACACTCACTCCAGAGGGCCACTATAGTTCCACACTCACTCCAGAGGGCCGCTATAGTTCCACACTCACTCCAGAGGGCCGCTATAGTTCCACACTCACTTCAGAGGGCCACCATAGTTCCACACTCACTCCAGAGGGCCACTATAGTTCCACACTCACTCCAGAGGGCCACTATAGTTCCACACTCACTCCAGAGGGCAACTACACTCACTCCAGAGGGCAACTATAGTTCCACACTCACTCCAGAGGGGTGAAAAATCTAATCGAACGACTGATATAGAAACATAGCATTTTCAGAAAACTGTCAGGATGTAGAAGACATTTTTAGAATCTGATCTTCAGGTCAAAATGGGTTAACCTGAGGGCCACATTACGTGATGGTGGGGGCTGCATGTGGCCCCCGGGCCGCCAGTTGCCCATAGAGGGAGGAAAAAAGGAAGAGACCAAGTACGCAGCCCTGGGGTAGCCTGGCCATTCGGCCAATGAAGTACAGGGCAGTGTGGTTTTAGTCATAGTCTCTTGAATAGTTTTAATTTAGTCACATTTTAGTCACCTGGAATGTCTTAGTGTTAGTCTAGTTTTAGTTGACTAAATATCACAAGATTTTAGTCGACTAAATCTACAGTTGATTTAGTCGACTAAAATGTGTTTTGGCAAATAGCTCACAACGCGTTGCGTTGGATTGTGAGCTTGTAGATCTGCTATTTTCAGCATTGAAATCAAGTGTAAAATGACTTGTACTGGATTTCTTGTCCACTAGTCCCTTCCTAACATTTTAGTCTAGTTTTTATTTGTTGACGAAATTGTCAGTATATTTAGTCTTAGTTTTAGTTTTCATTTAGTTTTCGTCAGTGGAAAAAGGTAGTCGACGAACATTTTTCGTGTTAGTTTTAGTCGACGAAATCAAAACTGGTACAAGGCCGTAAAAACCTCATTTATAATCCGGGGCTTTTATTTGTCTGATTCTGATACCAGGCTTTTATTGGAAGGAGGCAGCTATAAGGAGGAGGCCTATATTTCTACTTTTCAAACCGATCATAATGAATAAATCACATTTTGGGTCTGTTAGACAGTTAGAACCCTCTAAAATGTACTGGGCTCATTTATTGAAACCAAGTCCTCATACAATAATAAACAGTGCAGTTGCGGGTGCTCACTGGTCAGTTGCGGGTGCTCACTGGTCAGTTGCGGGTGCTCACTGGTCAGTTGCGGGTGCTCACTGGTCAGTTGCGGGTGCTCACTGGTCAGTTGCGGGTGCTCACTGGTCAGTTGCGGGTGCTCACTGGTCAGTTGCGGGTGCTCACTGGTCAGTTGCGGGTGCTCACTGGTCATTTAAACCTATGGTAAATACCATAATACAATCAATGCCAATTTTAAACTATGATTCCCTGCTTTCATGACATGAAAAATGAATGGATCCAATTTACTATCCTATTTACTGCACATTCTAATAGGCTATGGTCATGTATCTAGGCCTACAGTTAGACTATGGTATGGTATGTATCTAGGCCTACAGTTAGACTATGGTATGGTATGTATCTAGGCCTACAGTTAGACTATGGTATGGTATGTATCTAGGCCTACAGTTAGACTATGGTATGGTATGTATCTAGGCCTACAGTTAGACTATGGTATGGTATGTATCTAGGCCTACAGTTAGACTATGGTATGGTATGTATCTAGGCCTACAGTTAGACTATGGTATGGTATGTATCTAGGCCTACAGTTAGGCTATGGTATGGTATGTATCTAGGCCTACAGTTAGACTATGGTATGGTATGTATCTAGGCCTACAGTTAGACTATGGTATGGTATGTATCTATGGTATGGTATGTATCTAGGCCTACAGTTAGACTATGGTATGGTATGTATCTAGGCCTACAGTTAGACTATGGTATGTATCTAGGCCTACAGTTAGACTATGGTATGTATCTAGGCCTACAGTTAGACTATGGTATGTATCTAGGCCTACAGTTAGACTATGGTATGGTATGTATCTAGGCCTACAGTTAGACTATGGTATGTATCTAGGTCTACAGTTAGACTATGGTATGGTATGTATCTAGGCCTACAGTTAGACTATGGTATGGTATGTATCTAGGCCTACAGTTAGACTATGGTATGGTATGTATCTAGGCCTACAGTTAGACTATGGTATGGTATGTATCTAGGCCTACAGTTAGACTATGGTATGGTATGTATCTAGGCCTACAGTTAGACTATGGTATGTATCTAGGCCTACAGTTAGACTATGGTATGGTATGTATCTAGGCCTACAGTTAGACTATGGTATGGTATGTATCTAGGTCTACAGTTAGACTATGGTATGGTATGTATCTAGGCCTACAGTTAGGCTATGGTATGGTATGTATCTAGGCCTACAGTTAGACTATGGTATGGTATGTATCTAGGCCTACAGTTAGACTATGGTATGGTATGTATCTAGGCCTACAGTTAGACTATGGTATGTATCTAGGCCTACAGTTAGACTATGGTATGGTATGTATCTAGGCCTACAGTTAGACTATGGTATGGTATGTATCTAGGTCTACAGTTAGACTATGGTATGGTATGTATCTAGGCCTACAGTTAGGCTATGGTATGGTATGTATCTAGGCCTACAGTTAGACTATGGTATGGTATGTATCTAGGCCTACAGTTAGACTATGGTATGGTATGTATCTAGGCCTACAGTTAGACTATGGTATGTATCTAGGCCTACAGTTAGACTATGGTATGTATCTAGGCCTACAGTTAGACTATGGTATGTATCTAGGCCTACAGTTAGACTATGGTATGTATCTAGGCCTACAGTTAGGCTATGGTATGTATCTAGGCCTACAGTTAGGCTATGGTATGTATCTAGGCCTACAGTTAGACTATGGTATGGTATGTATCTAGGCCTACAGTTAGACTATGGTATGTATCTAGGCCTACAGTTAGACTATGGTATGGTATGTATCTAGGCCTACAGTTAGGCTATGGTATGGTATGTATCTAGGCCTACAGTTAGACTATGGTATGTATCTAGGCCTACAGTTAGACTATGGTATGGTATGTATCTAGGCCTACAGTTAGACTATGGTATGGTATGTATCTAGGCCTACAGTTAGACTATGGTATGGTATGTATCTAGGTCTACAGTTAGACTATGGTATGGTATGTATCTAGGCCTACAGTTAGACTATGGTATGTATCTAGGCCTACAGTTAGACTATGGTATGGTATGTATCTAGGCCTACAGTTAGACTATGGTATGTATCTAGGCCTACAGTTAGACTATGGTATGGTATGTATCTAGGCCTACAGTTAGACTATGGTATGGTATGTATCTAGGCCTACAGTTAGACTATGGTATGTATCTAGGCCTACAGTTAGACTATGGTATGGTATGTATCTAGGCCTACAGTTAGACTATGGTATGGTATGTATCTAGGCCTACAGTTAGACTATGGTATGGTATGTATCTAGGTCTACAGTTAGACTATGGTATGGTATGTATCTAGGCCTACAGTTAGACTATGGTATGGTATGTATCTATGGTATGTATCTATGGTATGGTATGTATCTATGGTATGTATCTATGGTATGTATCTAGGGTATGTATCTAGGCCTACAGTTAGACTATGGTATGGTATGTATCTAGGCCTACAGTTAGACTATGGTATGGTATGTATCTAGGCCTACAGTTAGGCTATGGTATGGTATGTATCTATGGTATGGTATGTATCTAGGCCTACAGTTAGACTATGGTATGGTATGTATCTAGGCCTACAGTTAGGCTATGGTATGGTATGTATCTAGGCCTACAGTTAGGCTATGGTATGGTATGTATCTAGGCCTACAGTTAGGCTATGGTATGGTATGTATCTAGGCCTACAGTTAGACTATGGTATGGTATGTATCTAGGCCTACAGTTAGACTATGGTATGTATCTAGGCCTACAGTTAGACTATGGTATGTATCTAGGACTACAGTTAGGCTATGGTATGTATCTAGGTCTACAGTTAGGCTATGGTATGTATCTAGGCCTACAGTTAGACTATGGTATGGTATGTATCTAGGCCTACAGTTAGACTATGGTATGTATCTAGGACTACAGTTAGGCTATGGTATGTATCTAGGTCTACAGTTAGACTATGGTATGGTATGTATCTAGGTCTACAGTTAGACTATGGTATGGTATGTATCTAGGCCTACAGTTAGGCTATGGTATGGTATGTATCTAGGCCTACAGTTAGACTATGGTATGTATCTAGGACTACAGTTAGGCTATGGTATGTATCTAGGTCTACAGTTAGACTATGGTATGGTATGTATCTAGGCCTACAGTTAGACTATGGTATGTATCTAGGCCTACAGTTAGACTATGGTATGGTATGTATCTAGGCCTACAGTTAGACTATGGTATGGTATGTATCTAGGCCTACAGTTAGACTATGGTATGTATCTAGGTCTACAGTTAGGCTACGGTATGGTATGTATCTAGGCCTACAGTTAGGCTATGGTATGGTATGTATCTAGGCCTACAGTTAGACTATGGTATGTATCTAGGCCTACAGTTAGACTATGGTATGGTATGTATCTAGGCCTACAGTTAGACTATGGTATGGTATGTATCTAGGCCTACAGTTAGACTATGGTATGTATCTAGGCCTACAGTTAGGCTACGGTATGGTATGTATCTAGGCCTACAGTTAGACTATGGTATGTATCTAGGTCTACAGTTAGGCTACGGTATGGTATGTATCTAGGTCTACAGTTAGACTATGGTATGTATCTAGGCCTACAGTTAGGCTATGGTATGTATCTAGGCCTACAGTTAGACTATGGTATGTATCTAGGCCTACAGTTAGACTATGGTATGGTATGTATCTAGGCCTACAGTTAGACTATGGTATGTATCTAGGTCTACAGTTAGGCTACGGTATGGTATGTATCTAGGTCTACAGTTAGACTATGGTATGGTATGTATCTAGGTCTACAGTTAGACTATGGTATGTATCTAGGCCTACAGTTAGACTATGGTATGTATCTAGGCCTACAGTTAGACTATGGTATGTATCTAGGCCTACAGTTAGACTATGGTATGTATCTAGGCCTACAGTTAGGCTATGGTATGTATCTAGGCCTACAGTTAGACTATGGTATGGTATGTATCTAGGCCTACAGTTAGGCTATGGTATGGTATGTATCTAGGTCTACAGTTAGACTATGGTATGTATCTAGGCCTACAGTTAGACTATGGTATGTATCTAGGCCTACAGTTAGACTATGGTATGTATCTAGGCCTACAGTTAGACTATGGTATGTATCTAGGCCTACAGTTAGACTATGGTATGTATCTAGGCCTACAGTTAGGCTATGGTATGTATCTAGGCCTACAGTTAGGCTATGGTATGTATCTATGGTATGGTATGTATCTATGCCTACAGTTAGGCTATGGTATGTATCTAGGCCTACAGTTAGACTATGGTATGGTATGTATCTAGGCCTACAGTTAGACTATGGTATGGTATGTATCTAGGCCTACAGTTAGACTATGGTATGGTATGTATCTAGGCCTACAGTTAGACTATGGTATGGTATGTATCTAGGCCTACAGTTAGGCTATGGTATGTATCTAGGCCTACAGTTAGACTATGGTATGGTATGTATCTAGGCCTACAGTTAGACTATGGTATGTATCTAGGACTACAGTTAGACTATGGTATGGTATGTATCTAGGCCTACAGTTAGGCTATGGTATGTATCTAGGCCTACAGTTAGACTATGGTATGGTATGTATCTAGGCCTACAGTTAGACTATGGTATGGTATGTATCTAGGCCTACAGTTAGACTATGGTATGGTATGTATCTAGGCCTACAGTTAGACTATGGTATGGTATGTATCTAGGTCTACAGTTAGACTATGGTATGTATCTAGGCCTACAGTTAGACTATGGTATGTATCTAGGCCTACAGTTAGACTATGGTATGTATCTAGGCCTACAGTTAGGCTATGGTATGTATCTAGGCCTACAGTTAGACTATGGTATGTATCTAGGCCTACAGTTAGACTATGGTATGGTATGTATCTAGGCCTACAGTTAGACTATGGTATGGTATGTATCTAGGCCTACAGTTAGGCTATGGTATGGTATGTATCTAGGCCTACAGTTAGACTATGGTATGGTATGTATCTAGGCCTACAGTTAGACTATGGTATGGTATGTATCTAGGCCTACAGTTAGACTATGGTATGGTATGTATCTAGGCCTACAGTTAGACTATGGTATGGTATGTATCTAGGCCTACAGTTAGACTATGGTATGGTATGTATCTAGGTCTACAGTTAGACTATGGTATGGTATGTATCTAGGCCTACAGTTAGACTATGGTATGGTATGTATCTAGGCCTACAGTTAGACTATGGTATGGTATGTATCTAGGCCTACAGTTAGACTATGGTATGTATCTAGGCCTACAGTTAGACTATGGTATGGTATGTATCTATGGTATGGTATGTATCTAGGCCTACAGTTAGACTATGGTATGGTATGTATCTATGGTATGGTATGTATCTAGGCCTACAGTTAGACTATGGTATGGTATGTATCTATGGTATGGTATGTATCTAGGCCTACAGTTAGACTATGGTATGGTATGTATCTATGGTATGGTATGTATCTAGGCCTACAGTTAGGCTATGGTATGGTATGTATCTATGGTATGGTATGTATCTAGGCCTACAGTTAGACTATGGTATGTATCTAGGCCTACAGTTAGACTATGGTATGTATCTAGGCCTACAGTTAGACTATGGTATGTATCTAGGCCTACAGTTAGGCTATGGTATGTATCTAGGCCTACAGTTAGACTATGGTATGGTATGTATCTAGGCCTACAGTTAGACTATGGTATGGTATGTATCTAGGTCTACAGTTAGACTATGGTATGGTATGTATCTAGGCCTACAGTTAGACTATGGTATGGTATGTATCTAGGTCTACAGTTAGACTATGGTATGTATCTAGGCCTACAGTTAGACTATGGTATGTATCTAGGCCTACAGTTAGACTATGGTATGTATCTAGGCCTACAGTTAGACTATGGTATGTATCTAGGCCTACAGTTAGACTATGGTATGTATCTAGGCCTACAGTTAGACTATGGTATGTATCTAGGCCTACAGTTAGACTATGGTATGTATCTAGGCCTACAGTTAGGCTATGGTATGGTATGTATCTAGGTCTACAGTTAGACTATGGTATGTATCTAGGCCTACAGTTAGACTATGGTATGTATCTAGGCCTACAGTTAGACTATGGTATGTATCTAGGCCTACAGTTAGACTATGGTATGTATCTAGGCCTACAGTTAGACTATGGTATGGTATGTATCTAGGCCTACAGTTAGACTATGGTATGGTATGTATCTAGGTCTACAGTTAGACTATGGTATGGTATGTATCTAGGTCTACAGTTAGACTATGGTATGGTATGTATCTAGGCCTACAGTTAGACTATGGTATGTATCTAGGCCTACAGTTAGACTATGGTATGGTATGTATCTAGGCCTACAGTTAGGCTATGGTATGTATCTAGGTCTACAGTTAGACTATGGTATGGTATGTATCTAGGCCTACAGTTAGACTATGGTATGGTATGTATCTAGGCCTACAGTTAGACTATGGTATGGTATGTATCTAGGCCTACAGTTAGACTATGGTATGGTATGTATCTAGGTCTACAGTTAGACTATGGTATGGTATGTATCTAGGTCTACAGTTAGACTATGGTATGTATCTAGGCCTACAGTTAGACTATGGTATGTATCTAGGCCTACAGTTAGGCTATGGTATGTATCTAGGCCTACAGGTAAAAACTCCTACTGGAGCTTAATATTCTGTGACTGACATAAAGGCAAAGGACAAACAAAACAAGCGCTGGCAGAGGGGCCGAGTTATGTATTTATTTATTTACTCACTCTGGCAGTAAAAGATTTGAACCAAAACCAAATTTACTTCACGTCAGTATTCAGTTTTGTGGGAGATTGTACGTGACTGTCACTCTGCTACGTTTCAAATACACACATCAGGGTTCCCACACATTTCTACCAATTTACAAACTATTCCAGAATATTTAACCCAATATCCAGACCTATATATATATATATATATATATCCAGACCTATATATATATATATATATATATATATATATATATATATATATATATATATATATATATATGTATATCAATCCTTCAGCAATACAATAATGCGTCTCTTCCTCCTCTGTGCAACAATGCCCACAAACAGGCAGTGTAGCAACAACTAGAAAAAGTGCACAGGTCTCCACCAGGAGGATAGGAGTGTGAGTGTGATGTTTGGCAAAATGTTTAGGAGCAATATAAACGTGTGTGTGTGTGTGTATGTGTGTGTGTGTGTGTGTGACGTGGCTTGGCCTGTTGTAGCGCCACCATGAGGCTGATTTGAAAACTGTCAAGTGGCATTTCTTCCTCAGCCTAGTGGGAATATGCATGCACAGTTTCACCGCAATCGGACACTGCGTTGAGTCGTTGTGGCGATTTGTACAAAACGGGTACAAAGCGGGCTACTCCTGAAAAGTTTAGAAGCCAATCGTAGGCAATGAAGGTGGATTATGAGAAATCAAACAAAGCCGTCTTGATCACATGACTATGGAGAGCATGTGTACCGATTTGCGTGAAATTTGGATAACATCTGAAGGAGTAATATTAGAAAATGTGTTTTACATATGTCGGCCTCCTGGTGGCGCTATAAAGAGCAGATGTGAAAAATTCCAGGCAAAGGTTTTTCCTTGGCCTCTAGGGAGTTGGCATACAAAGTTATCCACAAATCCGTGCAGTTGGAGGTAAAAACACTTTTCGGCCAGTTATAGCGCCACCATGAGGCTGAGTTGAAAATGTTCACGTGGCATTTCTTCCTCGGCCTAGTGGGAATGTGCGTGCGCAATTTCACGGAAATCACACAATGTGTTCATGATTTGCAGCATTTTGTTTGAAACTGAGCACTCCTGCGAACTTTGGAAGCCAATCTTAGCCAATCAGGATGGAGTCTGAGAAATCTGAAAAACAAGTTTCGTTGAATGGCTCTAGAGAGACTGTGTACCAATTTGCGTGATGTTTGGACAAAGTCTGTAGGTGTACTGTCCAAAAACTTGTTTTGCACAAAGCGGCCTCCTGGTGGCGCTATAACAGGCCGTTCTGGAATATTTGGGGCAGAGGTTCATCGTTGGCATCCAGGGAGTGTGTGTGCAAAATGTGGCATCGACCGGGTTAACGGTGCCGGAGATTAGCTGTTCACAGACGGACACACGGACGGACGGACACACAGACACACGGACGGACGGACGGAGTGCAAAACATACTCTCTCCCCATGCCTTCGGCCTGGTGGAGACAATAAAGCATAGAATATAGAATGCTAGAATTATATTCCATTCCAAATGCAATCACGCTGCAGCACGTTGTTAGCCTGGCTAATAAGCCAGACCGAATCAGCCGTTGGCAAAAATAATTTTATAGCAGGGCAGATAACATGCAAATTACAGGAGAATCGTTCACTTGCGGATACAAGCACCAAAATTGGCACACATACTCCTAAGGGCCGATTCATACTCCTATTTTAGAGCCGAATAAAAGTCGGTTCGGCTCTGTAGAGCCTACAATGTGACGTCATTTGAGGTTCGGGGGGGCGAGTACCGTCCTAATGTCGGCTCTTCGGTGCTACTGAAAATTTCTGACGAGCCGAAATCATTTCGGCACTACAGCGCCGAAACAGCGGTAAAATAGGAGTATGAATCGGCCCTTAGGGGTTGCTCTTTTGAGAAAACCACTGTGCCAAAATAAATTTCAAGATGGCGGCCATTTTTCAAGATGGCTGCCATTGAATATACAGTAATATTGCATTTCGCAATAAAATCCCATAGACTTGTCCTATTTGAATGATCTTGGTGTCAAATCATACATTTTTCACTATGTAGATTCCAAATTTGGACCCATGGACTTACTCACTGGCTTCCTTGTACCATATATCAGTCCCGGAACCCTAATATTCTGCTAAATTAGAGGTTTGTGTTATGTCTGACTCCGGTAAAATGGATGGCAGTTTATATCTTAGTATAATTAGATGTTTAGTGTGTGTGTGTGTGTGTGTGTGTGGGGGGGGGGGGTCTATAAGCCCTGCATCTTTTAGCTAGTGTAGATTACATGTAGTTTACCATGTATGATCAGTTAGACAGCCGCACCTGAATTGACAGGGTATGCCAGCAGGGGAGAGCCGAGCCAATGGTAAGGGCTATACATGACTTATTCATGGACTTACCAACATGGTGTACAGATCACACTGGACTTAAATGATACTGGATGAACGATCGGGCTAGGTGTAGATCATATATTTTATTGTCGAACCTAGTCATATCCCATACCTTATTGTGCATGATGGCGGTAAAAGGATAACCCCTCTGCCTTGATTCACTGAATACAGATAATGGTCATACTGTGATACCTTGATTACCATTCACCAAGATGTCTAATATAGACCCAGGATCGCCTAAATTCAAGACTGACTGGAGCAAGTGTTGTCTTTGCAAAGACAAGAATAGTAAAGAGCTCTCGTCACCACATGCAAGACAATCACAACATGATGGCTACACTATGATTGCAACTAATATTCCCCTATTTCACACAATGAATGAGATGCATATTAATAAAATGGATCCAGACAGACTTGATGATCGTGGTGGCATTGAAGAAAATCTGAGGAGGAACAAGGCGCAATATCACAAAAGTTGTCGCATTACGAAACTGGAGAGTGAGAATCACAAAACGAAAAGCAGAGTGTGCTCAGTCAGTGGAATGCAGCTGGGTGTTGATGCATCTGCTGTCAACTCCACAAGACTGAAGGAGAAACTGCTGTCAGAAATACCTGAGTTGGAGGCTCACAAGCAGGGAAGGGATGTTCATTTGGCTTTCCAGAAAGATGTAGGCTTTGGCTTGTCAGAAGCCTCTGACTCTTATAGTGAAGCTATTGTCCTTAGCAAAGCAGCTAACATCTTGCAACAACATATATGCTGGACCACAAGTCCCTCCAAAGCGGGTATTTCTTACAGCAGTTTTTCATTCAGTCATGTGGAGTTGACAGCTGGTCCATCAACACCCAGCTGTTCCAGGCACTGGAATAGCACGTACAGGTGAACTATATGTCTGCAAGTCGAAGGACTGAAGGACCCTCACCAGATCTGGTGGTCTCCACTAGATATGTGACTAGCTCTGAGATTTACTGTAGGTGGGCAACTGGGCATCCTCTTCGGTTGAATGTTCCTTTTCCAGTCTCTTTGTGGTTGTGAGGTACAACCTCTCTATTCTGCCAAGCATGCAACATGGAGCTCCTGTGCAATAACATCTCCACCATGTAGTGGCAGAAAATACTACACTGCCTGGAGCAAGGCTTCCACCTGTTGATTGTCTGTCAAGATGACCTATTCTTACTCAAGACCCATGTTTAGTCTTGTCCACTGACCACACCTCCAATGTATTTGTGCTTCTTCATTTTGTATAAGAGAGACTCATTTGAACAGGTCTGGAGGCTTGCATCCGTGCACCTCCCTGGGCTGGTACAGACCACTCCTTGTAATAAACGTGTACATTGTTTCAGTCCACTCTCTACCTCGATTATTTCTTAAAGTCTCTGTTAGGAGTATTAATAATCCCATCACAATTATGGCGCAGTGAGCAGCGTGTTTCTACTGTCCGTCAGCATTCTCTTTTTCAGATGATAGCGCTGTGCATATGGATCTGAGATGCTGGTCCGACAGGGACAACACCTAAACGAACTTTGGGGTAAGAGTGTTTTGACTCAATGTACAACATTTTGTATTTTGAGGCTGTGTTGTTAGAGATGCAGCCGTACAAAGTACTAGTTCATCGTATTTAAAAGGAGCTGGTTAAAGTCCCTCCTCATCGTGTTCATCGTATTTAAAAGGAGCTGGTTAAAGTCCCTCCTCATCGTATTCATCGTATTTAAAAGGAGCTGGTGACAGTCCCTCCTCATCGTATTTCATCGTTGCCGAGTGGTAACAGTCTTTCATAGACATTTATATAGTATTTAAAGGAGCTGGTGACAGTCCCTCCTCATCGTATTTCATCGTTGCCGAGTGGTAACAGTCTTTCATAGACATTTATATAGAGAAACTATAGCCTATATCAGTAGGATAGGGAATAGCATAGGAAATCATACAGACAGCGTCCACCGTTATTTTCTTTCTTTTCTCTCCTGTTGGGACCAAACAGCCCACAGGGAAGATTAAAAGAGAATGGTGAAACAGCAACTTGTATAACGCGTAAGACTCGAGCAGCAGGTATGAATGTGGAATGTGGAATGTGGAATGTTGAGTATGGAATGGAAGTGTGTCGTACGTGTGGATGAACGGAAAATACTATTTTTGTGAAAAGTCAAATGGTGATTTCCTAGTATAAATGTGGCGTTGTGAACAAGTAAGTATGAAGAATGTAGTCCTGGTATTTTAGTTAAGTGTCACCACCCATGGTTAGTAGGACAGCAGTTAGCAGTTGTCAGCGGCAGACTCAAAATAGCAGGTCTACCCAGTAAGTGCTGTCTTGTATTTAAAGTAATTAACAAACAGTAACGTGGTTAGCTGATCATCATGGTCATATGTATTATCTTATTACGTCTTATTATAAAATAATGACAATATAACAATTTCCCAGAGTCACGGCAAGTTGAGTGTAATTGGGCTTTGTCACTCTCTATATTTGGACTAAATAGATAGGCAAAATTATACTCAAAGCATGAAATGTATAGGTAGTAAGTAACTCCTTACAATAGGCAATATTTGTAACTGTACCATTGACAGCAGCTGCTCTGAGTGGACACACTTGGGACGGGTCGAGCTGGGAAGTCTGGTGAGTGTAATGTTACTTATACATACACGATATAGGAATACTCTGTAGCAAGTAAATGTCCAGAATTCAAATGTAGGCTTAATAGTAAATTAGTGTTAGCTGTGGCTGTATTTAAGAAACTAAAACAATTTAGCAGAATGTCTCATTTTTAATTATAAAATAACTGTAAAATAAGCAGATCTACGAGCTCACAATGTGTTGTTCTTGTACATTAGTTATTTGCAACATGGAAAAAATGTATATAGGGCTGGAGTGGTTAATGTATGATTTGTAATAACCATAATCTACACAGTGACCAGTAATTACAGTATTCAACTACATGCGTATATACGGACAGGTCATCCAGTAGGGAAGACATGGTTTGGAGTTGTGTTGAGTTGATCATATGGACAAGCGCAATTCCCTCATGAGAGAACTTGCATTACCGCGTAGGAGCATTTGAGTAATAGTATTGTGTGAACCTAAAAAGTGAGACACAGAACTCATACGTTAGTGTGAGTGACGTGCAATTAGATATGTAAAGGGTATTATTGGTAAAGTTGATTCACCAGACATAGAAATCAGTAGTACTGTGTTTTACGGAACCTGATTACTATGGGACCATCAGATGGATCGCCTATCGCATCGCACGGCAAGTCACATGTACAGTCAGACTGTTTCCGCACTTCGATGTCTGAACAGTATGCGTGTGTTGGTTTGGGGCCCAACACAGGCGGGAATTGACTATTTCCCGAATTACATTTTGGGAACATGGACATGCAGGCACTTGGACAGAGGCATGAACAATGGAGGACTATATGTGAGGAAAGGGAACATTCCAAGGATGAACTAATGACTGTCTTTTTCCTTTCATGTGATGGAACACTGTGCGTCCACTCTGTGGCGAGGTACGTGCGATTGCGATGGTGGGCCATTGGTGATGTCATAGTGAGTGGGTGAGTAGAGAGTACTGCTTTTTGGGGTCAATCTGATTCAACTTTGCTACAGTGTCTCAAGACATTTTACGTGTAGAGCAGCGACCCCTGCTACATGCCTAAATTAAGCAGTTTTACGATGGGGGTAACAAGACACTGTCCTTTAAGCGGGGGGAATCGTCAAGCTTGATGAGAGACTTTTTTGGCTTGTCAATATGATCATACAACTTTCCTATAGTCAATAGTCTATCAGACAACTGAATTAAGGGAGTTTTAGGACTCACAAATCTTGTAGTAAATTGGTCTTGATTCAAACGTAATATTAATGAACAAGTAAAGTAAGAAATAAGTTGTTGTCACCAACGGTGGAGGGCATGACGTCATGTCTCCCTCCCATGCGTGCCCAGGAGCACTGAAAAATATATATAACACAGGCAGATAGATACCGTATACTACTGAGTATCTCATATTGTAAGTAAGACTCACATATCAAGGGGTACCTAAATCATTGGGCTTGACTAGTTCACCAGCCCCCCCAACGCCTAAGGCAAGATATTTTCAGTGACATAAGTAATGTGTGGGACACGCAAAATGTAAACTTGTCCGCAGAAATAGCCCGATCACAGCTGTTAAAATAACAGTGGGGGCTCATATTGTTCAGTTTCCGTTCAGTTTAGTTTTTCTAATTTAAGGAGAGTTTCACAGCATGACATGTCACTTACGCCAACCAGGTGTCCATTTGCACCCCTCACTTCAGAGTAGCAGTGTGATTGACAGGCATCAGTGTTTGGGGGGGGGGGGGGGGCAAGAGAAGGTCCCCTAATAGTTGGATAATTCACACTCATGGCAAATGCCCTGTTGACTCATTTTTGTTGTCAACATTTAACTAATAGGCCTGTACTCCTATCTGCTTTAATCAGCTAGAGAACGGGGTCAGGCATTTCACTTTTTGATTCCAAGCAGTGATGTAAATAGATTCTCAATGCTCTACTATCTTCCTAAAATTTCTTCCTGAATTTAACTAGATGTGTTTACTATCTTCTAATTTAACTATAGATGTGTTTAATTGATTCTAGATGTGTCCAGTCATTTTTTAATTTCTTAGAAGAGTAATTTTTAAAAGTAAATGAGTCCTGGGATGCAGGAATGATTTTGTAAATAAGTCAGGGGGATATATGTGTCCCACTTCAACAACGTTAGGAGTTATATTTTGCCATTTTTACAAAGTGCAGCATACTCCACAGTTCAGTAAACAGTTGTCGCTTCCAGCCGGCATCCTTGTTTCAGACAGGGACTTGTCCATGCAATAATGTGACGGAGGAGGACTTTAGAAGGAAGGATTTTTATTATCTGGACTTTCCATCAAACAATCAAGCAGCAAGCATACTGGTCAATTAATTAAGACGCATACACATTTGTATGATAAGCTATGAGGTTCAATTTGAATGTCTAGTTGATCATGGTGTTTATTTATATATCAATAAATATATCAATAATAGTGTAAACCATATACAGCAGAGTCATGTAAATACTATTTTAACAAAGAACATTATGTACATACTATTTTAAGTTACGAGTCATGTAAATACTAGCATTTTATTTTAAGAAATCAGTTGAGTGAACCCGTGGATCAGCTATTTTCAATGAACAAGATTTAACAGTTAAAAACCATTTAACCAAGTCGGCTTTCCTACTTACCGGAGAAAGTTTATTGTTAGTGTGTGTTTTTCAAAATGTATTCCTAGATGTGTTTATCCTTAGTTTATTTCTTTATAGATGTGAGATCATTTTATTTGAAGTTAGGGAAAAAAAAATGTACCGAAAGATAGAAAAGGATTTTTAAAAATAGCAGATCTGCGTGCACAAAACATACCTAGCACGTTGTTTCAATTATAGATAGACTGGCAGGAGGAAGTGACGAATAGGGTAAAATAGCTTAGTGTTAATAGGATGTTGATGCTGTTAAATAGCTTAGGTAATATTAAAAATGTTTAAAGTAAAGCGATGGTTCTAGCAATTATGAGCAATTCTATGGATAAATTCTATCTATGTCCGACAGAAGTGCTCAGAGGGGGGACATGTATAGTTTAAGAAGTGTATAGTTTATGAAGTATAGTTTAAGTTGAACATAATTTAATTCAAATTCATTTTAAGCATTGGAACATAATTTATTCTTGAGTCTATGGCGACATATTGTCAAACCTCTAAAACTACATTCAGTAGGCTGCTGAAACAATAAACAAACAAAACCTCTACGGCATTTTAGATTGCATGTCAAATTGTAGATGTACCGAGTAGAATTGCGGGCCCACATTTGTCTGAAAGATCTGATGAGTAAATTAATGTTATTTCAAAGGACCTGGCCTCATGTCGCCAAGGTAAGATGTTAGTGTATGTAAAATAGTTTGTTTTCATGTTCTCGGTCAAAACCGGTTTAAGTCACTCTTAGTGCACGTCTGTGAACGTATTATTGTTAGAAGGAAACTTTATGCGTAGGTTCCCCCAGTGATGAGTAGTTCGTAGGCGGGGTCTCGGCTCCACCTGCAGAGTACCACACATGCACACAGCATCCCCAGCATCTGAATTGCAGCAAATGTTAGTGCAGCCCAGATGACATACATCATGATCTTTTTTAGTTTCTTCACAACTAGAACTTCACATCCCTCCGGGTAGAGGTCTTCAGTATGAGCAAGAGATCCAGTGCAGGCTTCTGTATTACTTTTGCAGCAGCCAATGGGGACGCTGTTGTTTTTAGTTTCATTAAACCAGCGAGTGTTCATCCAATCCGAGTAATTGTGGATTCCGCAGCACTGAAGCTGTCTCTGCACATAGTCGATGGCACGGCTCGGGGCATCACTGGTGGTGCCACTGTACTCGTCATACACGTTCCGGATGGAACCGTTAACCTCATCTTCAACCTTTGCTCTGTAAATATATCCAAGAACCACCACAGCCACTTCCGTCATGAACACCAGCAGAAGGATGATTTGCAAGTCCACAGTAGCTCTCTCGTACTGTAGCACAGCATCCAATGAGTCCAATAATGAACAAGAGGGCTCCGACAGCAATGATGGTCACAGCAGGGATAAAGGTATACACATCCTCAAAGAAGTGGTCATAGTCATCATATGTGATGAACACATAGGCTCCAACATAGCATAAAATACCAGCTGCTGCCCAAAATATCAGATTTAGAAAGACCAACACCGTCTTTGACGACGTTATGCCGCACTGCCCCATGCCTGATACTGAGAAGGAATCCAGTATTGCTATAAAAGTTAAAAGGCTTTTCTTCTATTCAGACATATTGTCCTGGCCCGCTGACATCCCGATACCCCGACCGACCGACTGAACCCCTCAAAAACAATCAAGGACAGGGGGGAGCAGTTGTCACAGAGACTTTGTCCAAGGAAGCTATTTCCATTCATTCCAAATCCAGAACCTCATCCTCATCGGGGGACTGGGGCACAGCACTCAGAAATAGACACATATTCTTCAACAGTACATGTGCAGCGACGCGGGACACCTGATGAACTGAAAGACATCGTGAAGGACCTTCCAGACCACAAAGTCAACGTGGAGCGCTGGTGTGCAGCTGTGTTAGACTTGATTGAGATGTATGAGCCATCGGCAAGAATGCTCGAATCTGTATTTCGCAAAGTCTTTGGATTAAAATGGCTACATCTCAGGGAACATTTTGATGTGAATGGAGCACAAAATCACATTGTCACTGGACAGCTGCTGAATCACGGTGGTCTTTTTGACAGCATCAAAGCAGCATTTCCAGTACCCACTGATTGGAAAAAAATTCACAGCACTAAGCAATGGCCTGATGAAACCTGTGACACCTACAGGAATAGACTGGAGAACTGCTTTCAGAAGCACTGTGGTGTGCCACTAGACAACCCCGCTTTCAATGACTTGTTAAAAGCGCAGACAGGTGGGGCCCAGCCGGGGGTCAAGTGGCGACCTATGGGTTAGGCCACTACACAGATTTGGTGTGATATGGAGCGAAGTAGAATGAAGACCTACGCAGGGGCAAGTGTGGAGAATGAATGGCCCGGGTATGTGTGGAATGTGATGTTTATCGAGTAGGCCTATAAGTAAGTAAAATGTTTTAAGGTATCACTGTGTACAACAGTGTTATTTTTAGGTGAAGTAATTCTAATGAAAATTGTTCTTTCCTACTTTCCAGGACTGGATGGTGAATCAATGAGATGGTCTAAATGTGTTGACAATTTAATGAATATCTTCCTTTCCCAGTGTGCATGGCATGGTTAATATGGCGATATTGACTAACTCACTAAAAACTTAGAATAACTCGTCTAGGAAGAGTGTTGTGATACAATGCAATTACAGGAGGAAGGACAAAGGGAAAAATGAGTATCTATAGACATTGCATCGACAAGGTAAGAACTCCCACACGATCTCATACATTATTGAAATATTTATATTGACAGGAGGATACTAGTAGTGATGAAATACAGTGTAAAGATGCAATAATGTGTAACCTGTCAATGTAGCTAATAACCATAAGAGAGGGAGTTAACCATAAATCAGACTGTGAAAGATTGTGATCAACTGTGATCAAGATAGATCTTAATAAATTCCTAATTATGTATTATCATCTGGGGAAAAGTATAGAACAAATGTTTTAGAATAGGGGTAGTGTGTTGTTTTGTTTTTTTTTCCAGCTCTGAAATCCAATAAATTAAGAGAAACATATCAGGAGATGTGTTTGAACAAGGGAAAAACAAACAAACAAATGAAGACAACCAGAGAAAGCACTGAAAGGATTTGGGTTTGTATGATGGGTAAATGTACACACATACAGTGACGTCAGTCTAGTGTTATATGAATTACAATTTAGGCATTTAGCAGACGCTCTTAATCCAGAGCGACTTACATTAAGCAATAACAAAAAGCATGGCATACATCACATGTATAAAAAGTAGTTATCATGAATCATGCGTAACGTAACATTGGAGTATCTATGTAAACTATACATACTATACTATATAATATATTATACATGTGTACTATAAAGTGCTATGACTACATAAAGTGCAATTCTAGAGCTGTCTACATAACAAGCTGAAGCTGAAGACAATTAATGTAAAATAATAATAATAATAATAATAATATTGAAATGAATTTTGTATAACCACCTTTTTAACCACGGTGGAAATAATTCAAGTGAACAAAATTACCTGCAAGTTGTTCTCCCTCTAAGAAAACCTGACAGACATATAAATATGTCACATGGGCCAGTGACACCAATGAGAGCCAAGCCACATCATCATGTCCGTCCAGAGACTCCAGACGTCCCTACAAGGCCCACACGCATTCCATCCCCGCAGTCACCCCCCAGTGACAGCGATGGGAGCCGGATAAAGACGAAATACTGGGCCCACCATGGGGAAAAAAGACTAAAATGCCATGCCACAACTTGTGACAGAAACATAAGGAGAGGAGAACATTTGCGTGGAGGAGAAAACCACGAAAAAAGACTACACCTGATGCTGGCTTATGAGTGATCGCTCAAGACAAATCGAGGGTCGTAGGTTGGAATTTCCCAATAAGAAGGAAAAGGGTTTTCGCCCCTACCAGCCATCAGAAGTTGTGTGTAATAAAAAGAAAATTATCATGTGGGTGGACATTGAATACACTTAAATATAAACCTTTCTTACTCTAGGAGATAGTCCATATATAAGTCATCTTTTTGTAGTAAATTTGCAGACAGTATAGTATCTCATGTTCCTTGGTATAAATTAATATGAGACATTTAATTTACATATTTGAAATGGTGGAATGTAGTGGCAGAAAATACTACACTGCCTGGAGCAAGGCTTCCACCTGTTGATTGTCTGTCAAGATGACCTATTCTTACTCAAGACCCATGTTTAGTCTTGTCCACTGACCACACCTCCAATGTATTTGTGCTTCTTCATTTTGTATAAGAGAGACTCATTTGAACAGGTCTGGAGGCTTGCATCCGTGCACCTCCCTGGGCTGGTACAGACCACTCCTTGTAATAAACGTGTACATTGTTTCAGTCCACTCTCTACCTCGATTATTTCTTAAAGTCTCTGTTAGGAGTATTAATAATCCCATCACAACCACTGAGTCTTGCAAGAAGTTTTCCGTCATTTAAAGTTTGGGCACATTCATTATAACTCTTATTGAGATTCATCGTCATAGCTTTCTATGACGACGCATACCCTGTGAGTTCAGAGTATGCAGCATCTTTGTCACATCTGAAACATGGTTGGCTTTGAATGCTGGTTCTACTCCACTCTCTGCTTTGAATGCTGGTTCTACTCCACTCTCTGCTTTGAATGCTGGTTCTACTCCACTCTCTGCTTTGAATGCTGGTTCTACTCCACTCTCTGCTTTGAATGGTGGTTCTACTCCACTCTCTGCTTTGAATGCTGGTTCTACTCCACTCTCTGCTTTGAATGGTGGTTCTACTCCACTCTCTGCTTTGAATGCTGGTTCTACTCCACTCTCTGCTTTGAATGCTGGTTCTACTCCACTCTCTGCTTTTCATTTTGTGGTTCTCACTCTCTCCAGTTTCGTGTTGTTGAACATAATGCGACAACCTTCATGATATTGCGCCTTGTTCCTCCTCAGAGTTTATTCAATGCCACCACCAGGGGAATATTAGTTGTTGTTGTGATTGTATTGCATGTGGTGATGAGAGCTCATACTATTCTTGTCTTTGCAAAGACAACACTTGCTCCAGTCAGTCTTGAATTTAGGCGGTCCTGGGTCTATATTAGACATCTTGGTGAATGGTAATCAAGGTATCACAATATGATCATTATCTGTATTCAGTGAATCAAGGCAGAGGGGTTATCCTTTTACCGCCATCATGCACAATAAGGTATGGGATACAACTAGGTTCGACAATAAAATATACACCTAGCCCGATCGTTCATCCAGTATCATTTAAGTCCAGTGTGATCTGTACACCATGTTGGTAAGTCCATGAATAAGTCATGTATAGCCCCCTTACCATTGGCTCGGCTCTCCCCTGCTGGCATACCCTGTCAATTCAGGCGCGGTTGTCTAACTGAACATCATACATGGTAAACTACATGTAATCTACACTAGCTAAAAGATGCAGGGCTTATTAGACAACATTTGGGAGTCATAAAGAACAAAAATACTTGGATGCACCCGGGACGTATCCTCAGTGATGTATCCCAAGGTCATCAGGGTTTCGGGTCTCACAAACATCATACCCCTCACTCGGGTGACCCAGCCGGGGTGATCAAGTCCCAACTTACGTCTCAGTAGCTACCCACGATCAGACCCACTAGGGAAAGACCAGGGCCACACAATCCGTTGGAACTACTCTGCCGGGACTGGGAGGCACATAATTCTGGCATGTGGAGGGACTAGGCTCTGTGGGTTGACTCCTGTCCGGGCTCCTATGTCTCACCAGGTCCACTCCTGCTCTCACCAGGAGTACCGCCAGGACCTGTGCGTTGCACCAGAGTCCCAGCACCAGACACTTCATTCAGGAGTGGTGGTTTCTTGAGCCGCAATGGTTCTGCAGGCTCCACCTGGGCAACGGTTTATTTAGCTACACCAAACAAATTACTCAGCTGATACTGAACGGTGCGAGCGGTACCCCCCCCCCCCCCCCCACACACACACACACACACACACACACACTTACACACACACACACACACACATACTAAACCTCTAACAATACTAAGATATAGACTACCATCCATTTTACCCGAGTCAGACATAACACAAACAGAATATTAGGATTCCGGGACTGTTATATGGTACAAGGAAACTAGTGAGTAAGTCCATGGGTCCAAATTTGGATTCTACATAGTGAAAAATGTATGATTTGACACCAAGATCATTCAAATAGGACAAGTCTATGGGATTTTATTTTGCGAAATGCAATATTACTGTATATTCAATGGCCGCCATCTTGAATTTTTTTTTGGCACAGTGGTTTTCTCAAAAGAGCAACCCCTAGGGAGTATGTGTGCCAATTTTGGTGCTTGTATCCGCAAGTGAACGATTATTTCCGCTATCTGCCCCGCTATTACACCCGTGTGAACTGAGTGGTGTAAGGTCTTATATAGACTGATCAACTGTGGTCTGACGTAATGTCTGACGTAATGAAATCACACCCGTGTGAACTGGGTGACCATAGCAACCATGCTCATTTTTTGGTACGAACAGACAGACAGACAGACACGTAAACTAACAAAGCCAGTTGTTGGAGTGGTTTACACCACTCAAAAGTTGCCTGCCGGACAGTGTGATTTGAGTCTGGCTTATTAGCCAGGCTAGCACGTTGTGAGCTGTTATTTTTTGCCGCGTACCGGAACACATTAGGCTGCCCCGTTTGGCGAATAACGACTTACGTTACATATTTAAATTCCAGGACCCTTGATGCATTCCAACCCTTTTTTCCAGGACTGTTTTTTTTTTTTTTTTTATTATTATTTTCAAATTTAAAAAATGTTTCCAGGTATTTCATAAGCGTGTGTAACCCTGACATATTGACTTCACCATGTGCTCGTCTAGGAAAGGAACTCCAGACCAAAACATAAAGGAACTCCAGACCAAAACATAAAGGAACTCCAGACCAAAACTAAATAAAAATAAAATAAAATGAAACAGATATTGTTCTTTTAAAGGAACTCCAGACCAAAACTAAATAAAAATAAAATAAAATGAAACAGATATTGTTCTTTTAAAGGAACTCCAGACCAAAACTAAATAAAAATAAAATAAAATGAAACAGATATTGTTCTTTTAAAGGAACTCCAGACCAAAACTAAATAAAAATAAAATAAAATGAAACAGATTGTTCTTTTTTTAACCGTTTGGGGCAACATTTCTACACATTTCTGGAGAGCAGTGGCGTTGATCTTAAAACGATACTGGAGTATCTTTAAAAAGTACTCCAGTGTAACTGAAGTACAAATGTCGACTCGAATTAGAATCGCGATTCCCGTTATGAACGATTCAAAATCGATTTATAATTTCCAAAAAAAAAAATATATATATATATATAGATTTATTTTTCTGCTTAGAGTTACAGTTTGTGATATGAAATGTAAGCTTACCCTAATCACAGTAAACATGTCTTCAGTCATTTTCAAGTTACTGTAGTGTAGTCAGTACTAGTCACTTCAGATCAGCACAGCTGTATTTGTATTATTGAATCGAGAATCATTTTGAATAGACAATCGTTTTGAATCTGGGAAAAAAAATGCTTTAGAATTTATTTTTTAAATCGTTTTTGGATTGAGAATCGATTTTGAATCGAATCGCGGGACACCCAAAGATTCACAGCCCTATCGAGTAAATACTTGACCAGAAGAATTTAACCCATTTAGGCCTGACGTCGAAAAAAGAAGAAAAAAAAGTCTTCTGAAAGAATATATATTCAAAGATTTGTGCCGCATTTTCACGATTTTTCAAAAATAGCAGACCTACAAGCTCGCAGCGCGCCACTCGGTGGCGCGCTGCGAGCTTGTAGGTCTGCTATTTTTCAATAGTTAAAACACCAAAAGGGGTTCCCGTACAGAATGGGTTAAGGGCCCTATCCATCCTGCACGCCACCTTTACCCGTTGTGAGCTTGTAGATCAGCAACAGTGGTTCCCAAACATGTTCATGGCAAGGACCCCCACATGGACACTAATCAGCCCCGCGGACCCCCGTTTGAAAAGATATGCCAGGGACCCCCACAAGAGGAGCAGTGATTCTCAACGTGTTTCTGGGACCCCCAGTTTGACATGCATTAGTCTACGGACCCCCATTTAATGGCATTTATATCTCTGGGACCCCCAATTTATATTGTAAAACCAATGTTAATTTAATTCTGAGAGTGTACAAATGGAACCATTAGGGTCCATTTGGTTTCATCTGTACACTTTTTAGAGTTTGTACACTCTCAGAGTTTGTACACACATGGGTACACTCTCAGAGTTACAGACCCATATAAGGGTCCACTTGGTTCCTTAACTATCATTTAGCTGTGGACCCCCTGGAACTCCCTCAAGGACCCCTGGGGGGTCGGACAGCAGTGTCCTCTAGTGGGCCGGCCCTCTGGTGGGCGGGCCGGTCTGGGGCCAAATGTTAAATGAGTTGTCTGCTGGTTGGTGTATCATTTCTGTGTTCAGGGCTTGTATTTCAAGTATTTGTAAAGTCAGTAGAGTTGTCTGTGCGCTGGTAGTGGTGGTGGTGGTGGTTGTGGTGGGTCAGCCTGGGCCAAATTCCCCGAAAAACGTCAGGGCCGAATTGTTTTTGTATCAGTCCAGCCCTGGTCCAACATGGGGGACATTGTCTCAGTCCAGCCCTGGTCCAACATGGGGGACATTGTCTCAGTCCAGCCCTGGTCCAACATGGGGGACATTGGACATTGTCCGCCCCTTCGTCCTCGCTTTAGGTGCCGCCGCGGGTTTGGCGCAGATACCTTCCACGCTTACAATCGCTGGTTTACACATCCAGGTTCTGGGTCCCTCCTCCTCCTCCTCCTCCTCCTCCTCCTCCTCCACATCTCCTCCTCCTCCTCCTCCTCCTCCTCCTCCTCCTCCTCATCTCCACCTCCTCCTCCTCCTCCTCCTCCTCCTCCTCCTCCTCCTCCTCCTCCTCCTCCTCCTCCTCCTCGAACACACACTCCTCTCTCTCTCTCTGTCGCTCTAATTAATTAAGTCTCATGTTGCGCAGCTGCGTCTAGATTCCCCCCCCCCCCCCCCCAGGGGCTAGTTGAAGCCCTGCCTGGCTCCCGTGGACCCCCCCCCCCCCCCCCCCCCCGGGGAGCACCCGTGGACCCCCCCCCCCCCCCCCCCCCCCCCCACCAGGGAGCTCCCGTGGACCCCCCCCCCCCACCAGGGAGCTCCCGTGGACCCCCCCCCCCCCCCACCAGGGAGCTCCCGTGGACCCCCCCCCCCCCCACCAGGGAGCTCCCGTGGACCCCGCCCAGGGCTAGTTGAAGCCCAGCCCGGCTCCCTTGGGTCTCATGGCGGCCCGGATGGGCTCGGTGATGCCGCGGCCGCCGGGCCCCAGGCCCGTCCCGGGACTCCAGCCCATGTTCTGCAGCATGCGGCTCCCCACGTTGCTCTCCGGGATGGGGGGGGCCGCGCTCTCCGACACCGGCACTCCTCCTGGTGGTAAGAGGCGGGATTGACACCCTGATGAGCGCACACAGGACCAACTTCACCGTCCTTTCAATTAAGACCATTTTGGGCGGGAACCCCTTTTGGTGTTAGCATTATGTTATGCTTTAGCTATTGAAAAATAGCAGATCTACAAGCTCATAGTGCGCCACTCTACGAGCTTGTATGTCTGCTATTTTTCAATAGCTAAAGTGCAACATAATGCTTAAAACACCAAAAGGGGTTCCCGCCCAGAATGGGTTAACAGTGGTCATTTGAACTATGACGAAAAAACTAAATCTTCTGTCGACTTATTACCCCTTTTTTTCGCAGACGAATACAAAATGAAAACTAAGCCACGATGACTAAAACTATGACTAAGATATACTGACAATGTCGTCAACTGGGGAACAGCGTTATAATGTGAGGTCAAAGGTCAGAGGTCAGTTTACCTGCCGGGGTCACAGCTTTCCGTCTCCGCTTGACGTCACCTGTACACAGAGAGCCCAGATGACCGCTGGTCTGTCTGCAACACACACACACACACACACACACACACACACACACACACACACACACACACACACACACACACACACACACACACACACACACACACACACACACACACACACACACACACACACACACACACACACACACAGGTGACCGCCAGTGTTGTCTTTGTCGACTAAGACGAAAAGTGTTCGTCGAATACCATTTTTCCACTGACGAAAACTAAATGGAAACTAAATGTAAACTAAATGAAAACGAAGCTACGGCGACTAAAACTAAGACTAAAACTAAGACTAAATATACTGACGATTTAGTCAACAGATAAAAACTAGACTAAGATGTTAGGAAGGGACTAGTGGACAAGAGATCCAATATAAGTCGTTTTACACTTTATTGCATGCTAAAATTAGCAGATCTACAAGCTCACAACACGACACGTTGTGAGCTTGTAGATCTGCTATTTTCAGCAAATGTCAAATCAGCCATTGCGACGGCATCAAGGACCACCAAAATACATTGTAGTCGACTAAATCTCATGACATTCAGTCGACTAAAACTAGACTAACATTCCAGGTGACTAAAATGTGACTAAAACGACATGGAAACTATTCAAGAGACTATGACTAAAACAACACTGTCTGTAACACAACACACACTGACCGCTGGGGTCTCTCTCCCCCTCCCCCTCCCGCTCCCCCTCTCTCCCTCCCCCTCCCCCTCTCTCCCCCTCCCTCCCTCTCTCTCACCTGTTGGCTGTCTTCATTGAGCAGCCTCTCCTGTGGCCTCGGTCTGTCCGTGAGTCCCAGTGCAACTGAATGAGAGAGAGACACAGAGACAGAGAGAGAGAGACAGAGAGAGAGAGAGAGAGAGAGAGAGAGAGAGAGAGAGAGATACAAATAAATGGTAAATGGCTAAATAACGAACGAACGAACGAATGAACAAACGAACAAACAAATGAATGAACGAACGAATGAATGAATGAATGAATGAATCCAGGTGCATCTCACCTGCCCGTGGTCTCTCCTGGAGGCTGGACTGAACCACGGTCTGTCGGGGAGACAAAAACAAACTTTAGACCCACTGGTTTCCATCCTTTAGACTTTAGACCCACTGGTTTCCATCCTTTAGAGTTTAGACCCACTGGTTTCCATCCTTTAGACCCACTGGTTTCCATCCTTTAGAGTTTAGACCCACTGGTTTCCATCCTTTAGACCCACTGGTTTCCATCCTTTAGACTTTAGACCCACTGGTTTTCATCCTTTAGACTTTAGACCCACTGGTTTCCATCCTTTAGACCCACTGGTTTCCATCCTTTAGAGTTTAGACCCACTGGTTTCCATCCTTTAGACCCACTGGTTTCCATCCTTTAGACTTTAGACCCACTGGTTTCCATCCTTTAGACTTTAGACCCACTGGTTTCCATCCTTTAGACTTTAGACCCACTGGTTTCCATCCTTTAGAGTTTAGACCCACTGGTTTCCATCCTTTAGACCCACTGGTTTCCATCCTTTAGACTTTAGACCCACTGGTTTCCATCCTTTAGACCCACTGGTTTCCATCCTTTAGACCCACTGGTTTCCATCCTTTAGACCCACTGGTTTCCATCCTTTAGACTTTAGACCCACTGGTTTCCATCCTTTAGAGTTTAGACCCACTGGTTTCCATCCTTTAGACCCACTGGTTTCCATCCTTTAGACCCACTGGTTTCCATCCTTTAGACTTTAGACCCACTGGTTTCCATCCTTTAGACTTTAGACCCACTGGTTTCCATCCTTTAGACCCACTGGTTTCCATCCTTTAGACTTTAGACCCACTGGTTTCCATCCTTTAGACCCACTGGTTTCCATCCTTTAGACCCACTGGTTTCCATCCTTTAGACTTTAGACCCACTGGTTTCCATCCTTTAGACTTTAGACCCACTGGTTTCCATCCTTTAGACTTTAGACCCACTGGTTTCCATCCTTTAGAGTTTAGACCCACTGGTTTCCATCCTTTAGACCCACTGGTTTCCATCCTTTAGACCCACTGGTTTCCATCCTTTAGACCCACTGGTTTCCATCCTTTAGACTTTAGACCCACTGGTTTCCATCCTTTAGACTTTAGACCCACTGGTTTCCATCCTTTAGACTTTAGACCCACTGGTTTCCATCCTTTAGACTTTAGACCCACTGGTTTCCATCCTTTAGAGTTTAGACCCACTGGTTTCCATCCTTTAGACCCACTGGTTTCCATCCTTTAGACCCACTGGTTTCCATCCTTTAGACTTTAGACCCACTGGTTTCCATCCTTTAGACCCACTGGTTTCCATCCTTTAGACTTTAGACCCACTGGTTTCCATCCTTTAGACCCACTGGTTTCCATCCTTTAGACTTTAGACCCACTGGTTTCCATCCTTTAGACTTTAGACCCACTGGTTTCCATCCTTTAGACCCACTGGTTTCCATCCTTTAGACTTTAGACCCACTGGTTTCCATCCTTTAGACCCACTGGTTTCCATCCTTTAGAGTTTAGACCCACTGGTTTCCATCCTTTAGACCCACTGGTTTCCATCCTTTAGAGTTTAGACCCACTGGTTTCCATCCTTTAGACTTTAGACCCACTGGTTTCCATCCTTTAGACCCACTGGGTTTCCATCCTTTAGAGTTTAGACCCACTGGTTTCCATCCTTTAGACCCACTGGTTTCCATCCTTTAGACCCACTGGTTTCCATCCTTTAGAGTTTAGACCCACTGGTTTCTATCCTTTAGACTTTAGACCCACTGGTTTCCATCCTTTAGACTTTAGACCCACTGGTTTCCATCCTTTAGACCCACTGGTTTCCATCCTTTAGAGTTTAGACCCACTGGTTTCCATCCTTTAGACCCACTGGTTTCCATCCTTTAGAGTTTAGACCCACTGGTTTCCATCCTTTAGACTTTAGACCCACTGGTTTCCATCCTTTAGACTTTAGACCCACTGGTTTCCATCCTTTAGACCCACTGGTTTCCATCCTTTAGAGTTTAGACCCACTGGTTTCCATCCTTTAGACCCACTGGTTTCCATCCTTTAGAGTTTAGACCCACTGGTTTCCATCCTTTAGACTTTAGACCCACTGGTTTCCATCCTTTAGACCCACTGGTTTCCATCCTTTAGACCCACTGGTTTCCATCCTTTAGAGTTTAGACCCACTGGTTTCCATCCTTTAGACTTTAGACCCACTGGTTTCCATCCTTTAGACCCACTGGTTTCCATCCTTTAGACCCACTGGTTTCCATCCTTTAGACTTTAGACCCACTGGTTTCCATCCTTTAGACCCACTGGTTTCCATCCTTTAGACCCACTGGTTTCCATCCTTTAGACTTTAGACCCACTGGTTTCCATCCTTTAGACTTTAGACCCACTGGTTTCCATCCTTTAGACCCACTGGTTTCCATCCTTTAGACCCACTGGTTTCCATCCTTTAGACTTTAGACCCACTGGTTTCCATCCTTTAGACCCACTGGTTTCCATCCTTTAGACCCACTGGTTTCCATCCTTTAGACTCACTGGTTTCCATCCTTTAGAGTTTAGACCCACTGGTTTCCATCCTTTAGACCCACTGGTTTCCATCCTTTATACTTTAGACCCACTGGTTTCCATCCTTTAGACTTTAGACCCACTGGTTTCCATCCTTTAGACTTTAGACCCACTGGTTTCCATCCTTTAGACTTTAGACCCACTGGTTTCCATCCTTTAGACTTTAGACCCACTGGTTTCCATCCTTTAGACCCACTGGTTTCCATCCTTTAGACCCACTGGTTTCCATCCTTTAGACCCACTGGTTTCCATCCTTTAGACTTTAGACCCACTGGTTTCCATCCTTTAGACTTTAGACCCACTGGTTTCCATCCTTTAGACCCACTGGTTTCCATCCTTTAGACTTTAGACCCACTGGTTTCCATCCTTTAGACTTTAGACCCACTGGTTTCCATCCTTTAGACCCACTGGTTTCCATCCTTTAGACTTTAGACCCACTGGTTTCCATCCTTTAGACCCACTGGTTTCCATCCTTTAGAGTTTAGACCCACTGGTTTCCATCCTTTAGACCCACTGGTTTCCATCCTTTAGAGTTTAGACCCACTGGTTTCCATCCTTTAGACTTTAGACCCACTGGTTTCCATCCTTTAGACCCACTGGGTTTCCATCCTTTAGAGTTTAGACCCACTGGTTTCCATCCTTTAGACCCACTGGTTTCCATCCTTTAGACCCACTGGTTTCCATCCTTTAGAGTTTAGACCCACTGGTTTCTATCCTTTAGACTTTAGACCCACTGGTTTCCATCCTTTAGACTTTAGACCCACTGGTTTCCATCCTTTAGACCCACTGGTTTCCATCCTTTAGAGTTTAGACCCACTGGTTTCCATCCTTTAGACCCACTGGTTTCCATCCTTTAGAGTTTAGACCCACTGGTTTCCATCCTTTAGACTTTAGACCCACTGGTTTCCATCCTTTAGACTTTAGACCCACTGGTTTCCATCCTTTAGACCCACTGGTTTCCATCCTTTAGAGTTTAGACCCACTGGTTTCCATCCTTTAGACCCACTAGTTTCCATCCTTTAGAGTTTAGACCCACTGGTTTCCATCCTTTAGACTTTAGACCCACTGGTTTCCATCCTTTAGACCCACTGGTTTCCATCCTTTAGACCCACTGGTTTCCATCCTTTAGAGTTTAGACCCACTGGTTTCCATCCTTTAGACTTTAGACCCACTGGTTTCCATCCTTTAGACCCACTGGTTTCCATCCTTTAGACCCACTGGTTTCCATCCTTTAGACTTTAGACCCACTGGTTTCCATCCTTTAGACCCACTGGTTTCCATCCTTTAGACCCACTGGTTTCCATCCTTTAGACTTTAGACCCACTGGTTTCCATCCTTTAGACTTTAGACCCACTGGTTTCCATCCTTTAGACCCACTGGTTTCCATCCTTTAGACCCACTGGTTTCCATCCTTTAGACTTTAGACCCACTGGTTTCCATCCTTTAGACCCACTGGTTTCCATCCTTTAGACCCACTGGTTTCCATCCTTTAGACTCACTGGTTTCCATCCTTTAGAGTTTAGACCCACTGGTTTCCATCCTTTAGACCCACTGGTTTCCATCCTTTATACTTTAGACCCACTGGTTTCCATCCTTTAGACTTTAGACCCACTGGTTTCCATCCTTTAGACTTTAGACCCACTGGTTTCCATCCTTTAGACTTTAGACCCACTGGTTTCCATCCTTTAGACTTTAGACCCACTGGTTTCCATCCTTTAGACCCACTGGTTTCCATCCTTTAGACCCACTGGTTTCCATCCTTTAGACCCACTGGTTTCCATCCTTTAGACTTTAGACCCACTGGTTTCCATCCTTTAGACTTTAGACCCACTGGTTTCCATCCTTTAGACCCACTGGTTTCCATCCTTTAGACTTTAGACCCACTGGTTTCCATCCTTTAGACTTTAGACCCACTGGTTTCCATCCTTTAGACTTTAGACCCACTGGTTTCCATCCTTTTGGCCAAAAGAGGTATTAAGACATTCTGGACGGGAAGGAACCCCTTTTGGTGTTTTTTCGAGCATTATGTTATGCTTTATCTACAAGCTCGTAGGGCGCCACCGAGTGCCGCGCTACGAGCTTGTAGATCTGCTATTTTTTAAAAATCGTGGAAATGTGGCGCAAATCTTTGAGTACATGCTTTCTTTCAGAGAGCGTTTTTAACTGGGGGGGGGGGTCCCTGGAACGATATTTTCTGATGGGGGTCGGCGGCCGTTTACATATAATTTATGGGATGCTTGACATGAAATAGTTTGAGAACCACTGACATAGAAACCGATTTGCACCACATTTCCACGTGTGTGTGTGTGTGTGTGTGTGTGTGTGTGTGTGTGTGTGTGTGTGTGTGTGCCACTCACTCTCGGGGGTCCTGGGACTGCCGCCCCAGTCTGTCGTTGAAGCCCTGGGGCCTCGGGGGCCCCTGGAGGGCCCCGTCAGAGCTCTGCTGGTTACCATGGAGACGACCCAGTCTGCTCTGGAACCCTGGACACAGATTGACACCCTGAACGCTCAGGACGGAGTTATCCGCCCTATCAATTAGTAACGCCCAGCGCTCAGGACGGAGTTCTCTGTCCTATCAATTAGTAACGCCCAGCGCTCAGGACGGAGTTATCCGCCCTATCAATTAGTAACGCCCAGCGCTCAGGACGGAGTTATCCGCCCTATCAATTAGTAACGCCCAGCGCTCAGGACGGAGTTATCCGCCCTATCAATTAGTAACGCCCAGCGCACAGGACGGAGTTCTCTGCCCTATCAATTAGTAACGCCCAGCGCTCAGGACGGAGTTCTCTGCCCTATCAATTAGTAACGCCCAGCGCACAGGACGGAGTTCTCTGCCCTATCAATTAGTAACGCCCAGCGCTCAGGACGGAGTTCTCTGCCCTATCAATTAGTAACGCCCAGCGCTCAGGACGGAGTTCTCTGCCCTATCAATTAGTAACGCCCAGCGCTCAGGACGGAGTTCTCTGCCCTATCAATTAGTAACGCCCAGCGCACAGGACGGAGTTCTCTGCCCTATCAATTAGTAACGCCCAGCGCTCAGGACGGAGTTCTCTGCCCTATCAATTAGTAACGCCCAGCGCTCAGGACGGAGTTCTCTGCCCTATCAATTAGTAACGCCCAGCGCTCAGGACGGAGTTCTCTGCCCTATCAATTAGTAACGCCCAGCGCTCAGGACGGAGTTCTCTGCCCTATCAATTAGTAACGCCCAGCGCTCAGGACGGAGTTCTCTGCCCTATCAATTAGTAACGCCCAGCCCGTCCTATCAAATAGTAATGCCCCCCCGCCCCCCATTTTAGCCGACGAGGTCGAAAAACTTAAAACGTTAATAACTCTTGATCTAAATCATTCCGTCCAATTCTAACCAAAGATCCTGTGTCAGACGGCCCACCGCGGTCCCGTCGCTAGTCGCGGTAGAATTAATCAAACCTCCCGTTGTTGTCGATCAGTTCTAGAGTGTTTTGGCTACATTTAGCTGCTTCAGCCACATCCGGAATAACATCCGGTCCGTCGCTAAATGTGCTCCACTGCTATAAATCGCTGGGCTCTGATTTAATGGATTAAATAACCTCTGATTTAATGGATTAAATAACCTCTGATTTAATGGATTAAATAACCCCTGATTTAATGGATTAAATAACCTCTGATTTAATGGATTAAATAATGGGCGTTCGGGGTGTTAAAGTTAGTCTGGAAACCTGGACACAGATTCAGGTCAGTCTGGTCAAAACAATAGCAGATCTACAAGCTCGTAGGACGTCACCGAGTGCCGCAATACGAGCTTGTAGATCTGCTATTTCTTTTTTTTAATCATCAAAATGTGCAAATCTTTGAATATAATTATATTCTTTCACAGCCTGTACGTCTTTAACCCATTGAGACCTGAGACCAGATTCTATAAAAATGTCTATAAGTTCTAAATTATATATCAGTGGTTCTCACAGGGTTAAACCCTCATGTTTCTATATCAGTGGTTCTCACAGGGTTAAACCCTCATGTTTCTATATCAGTGGTTCTCACAGGGTTAAACCTCATGTTTCTATATCAGTGGTTCTCACAGGGTTAAACCCTCATGTTTCTATATCAGTGGTTCTCACAGGGTTAAACCTCATGTTTCTATATCAGTGGTTCTCACAGGGTTAAACCTCATGTTTCTATATCAGTGGTTCTCACAGGGTTAAACCTCATGTTTCTATATCAGTGGTTCTCACAGGGTTAAACCTCATGTTTCTATATCAGTGGTTCTCAAACATTTTCATGTCAAGGACCCCCAAGATTATATGTAATCGGCCACCGACCCCCATCTGAAAATATGTTGTTCCAGGGACCCCCCCCCCCCCCCCCCCCAAAGAACTGAATTAAAAACATTCGCTGTGAATGAACAATATATTTGTGGTTGGTTACCGTGCGTGCGTGCGTGTGTGTGTGTGTGTGTGACACTGTGCGTGTGTGTGTGGTGCGTGCCGTGTATGTTGTGTGTGCTGGGCGTGTTGTGTGTGCGTGCGTGTTGTGCATGCGTGCATGTTGTGTGTGTGTGCGGTGCGTGCCGTGTATGCATGCGTGTGTGCTGGGCGTGCTGTGCATGCGTGTGTGCGTGTGTGTGTGTGTGCGTGCTGTGTGTGCGTGCGTGCGTGCTGTGTGTGCGTGCGTGTATGTGCTGTGTGCGTGCGTGCGTGCGTGCGTGCGTGCGTGCGTGCGTGCGTGCGTGCTGTGTGTGCGTGCGTGTGTGTGTGCGTGCATGCGTGTGCGTGCATGCGTGTGCGTGCATGTGTGCGTGCTGTGTGTGCGTGTGTGTGTGTGCGTGCGTGTGTGCGTGCTGTGTGTGCGTGTGTGTGCGTGTGTGTGTGCGTGCTGTGTGTGCGTGCGTGCGTGCGTGCGTGCGTGCGTGCGTGCGTGCTGTGTGTGCGTGCTGTGTGTGCGTGCTGTGTGTGCGTGTGTGTGTATGTGCTGTGTGCGTGCGTGCGTGCGTGCGTGCGTGCGTGCGTGCGTGCGTGCGTGCGTGCGTGCGTGTGTGCGTGTGTGCGTGCGTGCTGTGTGTGCGTGCGTGCGTGTGTGCGTGCATGCGTGTGCGTGCATGCGTGTGTGTGCATGTGTGCGTGCGTGCGTGCGTGCGTGCGTGCGTGCGTGCGTGCGTGCGTGCGTGTGTGTGTGTGCGTGTGTGCGTGCGTGCGTTTGTGCAGCCTACCTCTCTGCGCTGAGGGGCTCATGAGGGGGAAGGATCCGGTCAGGATGCTGTTGAACACGGGGTCCACCAGCTCCAGGTCCCCCTCCTCCCCTCCTCTCTCCCACCAGGGGACCACCCCAGCCACGCACACGCCCCCCGGACCCCCGCACACCCCCCCCGGATCGCCACCGTCATAGAACCAGTCGCTCTGCTCGTCGTCACCTTGGGGAGGGGTGGGGAGGGGTGGGGAGGGGAGGGGAGGGGTGGGGAGGGGAGGGGTGGGGAGGGGTGGGGAGGGGTGGGGAGGGGAGGGGTGGAGAAGGATGAAATGTGGGGTGTGATCTCATTCAATGCCAAACTGAATAATCATTGATTTCAGTCAGATAACGTCACCGAAGTAGATTGAGTGTGAGGAGGTGACAAGCTGTTGCAGCTGCTTTTGGATCTTCCATAAGGTTTGAGTTCCAGAACACAGTGTAAAATAAATACAGTGTAAAAATGGCCAATAGCCTATGGGTTGTTGTTGTTGTTTTTTTTACCTTATTACTGTGTGAGAGTGCAATCATCCAATCCACTAAAACAGTGGTTCCCAAAGTGGAACCCCAGGGACCCCCAGGGGTACCTGAGGGAGTTCCAGGGGGTCCCCAGCTAAATGATAGTTTGGAACCAAATGGACCCTTGTGGGTCTGTAACTCTGAGTTAAATTGACATTAATTTTAAAATATAAATTGAGGGTCCCAGAGATAGAAATTACATTAAATGGGGGGTCCGTAGCCTAATGCATGTCAAAATGGGGGTCCTTGAAATGTAATGGGTTGAGAATCACTGCTAGAGCCGTAATAGTCTCCTCTTATGGGGGTCCCTGGCATATCTTTTCAAATTCAGTTGGCCAAAAACCGAATATCCGAATATGATTAATATTATATATTTTTTTTGTCCTACCATTGCTGTCATGGCCGTACCTTAAAGCTACCTGATTTATGGCAAAATAAATGGTTATGGCAAAACTTAACTTAAATAATAATCACTATTATGGGTCCATAAAACATGTATTCAGTTCTTTTGAATGCAATAATTTCATACACTATTCGGTTATATATGTTCTGCCTATTCGGGCCCGAAACCGAATAGGCCGAAAATGCATTTTTAGCCATTTTCTGCCTTAAACTTTCTGCAGGTGAATATTCGGCGCATCACTAGTTGCAGTGATTGTGATACCTTGTCTGTCTTCATGTAGTGATTGTGATACCTTGTCTGCCTTCATGTAGTGATTGTGATACCTTGTCTGTCTTCATGTAGTGATTGTGATACCTTGTCTGTCTTCATGTAGTGATTGTGATACCTTGTCTGCCTTCATGTAGTGATTGTGATACCTTGTCTGCCTTCATGTAGTGATTGTGATACCTTGTCTGTCTTCATGTAGTGATTGTGATACCTTGTCTGTCTTCATGTAGTGATTGTGATACCTTGTCTGCCTTCATGTAGTGATTGTGATACCTTGTCTGCCTTCATGTAGTGATTGTGATACCTTGTCTGCCTTCATGTAGTGATTGTGATACCTTGTCTGTCTTCATGTAGTGATTGTGATACCTTGTCTGCCTTCATGTAGTGATTGTGATACCTTGTCTGTCTTCATGTAGTGATTGTGATACCTTGTCTGTCTTCATGTAGTGATTGTGATACCTTGTCTGCCTTCATGTAGTGATTGTGATACCTTGTCTGTCTTCATGTAGTGATTGTGATACCTTGTCTGCCTTCATGTAGTGATTGTGATACCTTGTCTGTCTTCATGTAGTGATTGTGATACCTTGTCTGTCTTCATGTAGTGATTGTGATACCTTGTCTGCCTTCATGTAGTGATTGTGATACCTTGTCTGCCCTCATCGTTGGTGTAGAGTCCTCCGTCGCTGCTGTTGCTGACGCTGGAGGTCTCGCTGGACGAGGAGAAGACGAGAACAACAGGACACATGATTATAGGGATGGAGCTGGTTAATGTTTTATTGACGACGAGCACCGTATCGATCAGGCTTATTGTTAATGTTTTAATGACGACGAGCACCGTATCGATCAGGCTTATTGTTAATGTTTTAATGACGACGAGCACCGTATCGATCAGGCTTATGGAGCCGGGTTCTTAGCGAGCCCACTGTCGAGCATTTTCTATTGTTTTTGTGGAAAGACGGGAGACGGTAATTCACCGAGGGCTTTCGGTGGTCAGTGACGTCATGTTGTAGTTATGTTAGTTAGTCATGTACTAGTGTCGCTGTTGTGCAACACCGAGGATTGCGCAACAAGCGCCTCTAGGCTGTAGAGCCTCTAGGCTGTAGAGCCTCTAGGCTGTAGAGCGATGCCATCAGTTTTCATAGCACTAATTTGACAGAGATTAATCAATCTCCGTCTCGGGCAAATGACCGTGCGCTTGAACTTGACGGTGATCTCCGTCCTGCGCCTCCAAGGTGTTAATGTGTGTACCGTCACTTTAGAAGCGTCATTTTTTTTACCCGGGCAGCGCTGGTTGGCAGGTAACAATACACTTTTAGACCCACATGTTTGTGCCAGCGTGGATGATTACATTTATTTCTCGATCGCCTGTCTTGTCTTGATTGTTTAAATCAATGACGTCATGGGCCGCTATGCTCCATAACAGGCTTGATAAGCCCAAAGCTTAGTCGATAAGCCCAAAGCTTATTGATACCGGGTACTCGATAAGCCCAAAGCTTATTGATACCGGGTACTCGATAAGCCCAAAGCTTATTGATACCGGGTACTCGATAAGCCCAAAGCTTATTGATACCGGGTACTCGATAAGCCCAAAGCTTATTGATACCGGGTACTCGATAAGCCCGAAGCTTATTCGCCGCGGCTCAGTGACATCATGTTGTAGTTTTAGTAAGAACAGAGATGTGCCGCGGCTCAGTGACATCATGTTGTAGTTTCCGGTGGTCAGTGACATCATGTTGTAGTTTCCGGTGGTCAGTGACGTCATGTTGTAGTTTCCGGTGGTCACCTGATCACCTTAAACCGGACTATGAACAGGCCTTTTAGGAGTAAGATAGAAATGAATACAAAAGCACCTGTCACTCATGTCCTCGTCTGAGCCCCGGTTGGGCCCCTCCTCCCCCAGTTCCATCTTGTCTGGGCACGGTGCGCTGGAGGAGAGGAGGGGGTCCTCCCTGCACGGTGCGCTGGAGGAGAGGAGGGGGTCCTCGGGGGTCCACGGTGCGCTGGAGGAGAGGAGGGGGTCCTCCCTGCACGGTGCGCTGGAGGAGAGGAGGGGGTCCTCGCTGATCTCCACCACCACACCTTCGTCCGTCGCCTCCATCAGCCTGTGAGACGCCATCTTCCTCTTCTTCACACGCTTCTTCCCTCCTCCTCCTCCTCCTCCTCCTCCTCCATGGACTAGGACTGTCACTATCAAATCAAATCAAATCAAACCAAATCAAATCAAGTCAACCTTCATTTGTATAGCACAGTGGTTCCCAGGGGTCCCTGAGGGAGTTCCAGGGGGTCCCCAGCTAAATAGTTAGCTAGATAGTTTGGAACCAAATGGACCCTTATGGGTCTGAAACTCTGAGAGTGTACAAATGGAACCAAATGGACCCTTATGGGTCTGTAACTCTGAGAGTGTACAAATGGAACCAAATGGACCCTTACGGGTCTGTAACTCTGAGAGTGTACAAATGGAACCAAATGGACCCTTATGGGTCTGTAACTCTGAGAGTGTACAAATGGAACCAAATGGACCCTTATGGGTCTGTAACTCTGAGAGTGTACAGATGGAACCAAATGGACCCTTATGGGTCTGTAACTCTGAGTGTACAGATGGAACCAAATGGACCCTTATGGGTCTGTAACTCTGAGAGTGTACAAATGGAACCAAATGGACCCTTACGGGTCTGTAACTCTGAGAGTGTACAAATGGAACCAAATGGACCCTTATGGGTCTGTAACTCTGAGTGTACAAATGGAACCAAATGGACCCCAGAGTTAACTCACCCATGCTAAATGGCAGTAGCAATAGTTCAGCACAGGCTAACATAGATTTGTTCTATTTTTTTTAGAAAGACAGTTGGAAGATTAGTACGATTTTCCCCACAATGTTAAAACGACGTTAAAGATGTCTTTAGCCTAGAATGAGTTAACACATTTAGACCCGACGTCGAAATTTAAAATGTCTAAATCCTGACAGTTTTATGAATAGAAATACCTCATTTTTCTGTATCAGTGGTGCTCAATATTTCATGTCAAGGACCCCCAAAAATGATGTGCATTTGGTCACCGACGCCCATCTGAAAATATGTTGACTCCCCCAGAAGCAAAGATTTGAGTCAAAAACGTTCGCTCTGAAAGAATATATGTTGTGCCACATTTTCACGATTTTTCAAAAATAGCAGATCTACAAGCTTGTAGCGCGCCACTCGGTGGCACACTATGAGCTTGTAGATCTGCTATTTTTCAAAAGCTAAATTATAACATAAAAAAGGGGTTCCCACCCCAAAATGGGTTAAAGGACAACTTTAGTTTTTTTCAACCAAGGTTCATGTTTTAAATTGTTATTAGAGAAAGTAAAAGATGACTGTTAATTTCTTCTCATTTGCTGCTTTCTTTCGTTTTATGGATTTTAGCTGTTTTTGACAGGGGGCCTGACCTACTTGTTGTTAACTAGTTGTACGAACGCTTGTTTTCTATTGTTGTATTGTTTATTGGATCTTGTTTAGTCGATACACTTAATTGTTTTAGCTCATGCTCATTTGATTTAGCTATTTTGTCTCATCTGTTTAAGGAAATAGGTAGCTGATATATTGCACTTTTACCTTAGCACTAGGTATACTCTTGGTTGCTTGTTTTTGCAGAAAATGCACTAAAGACTTCTGGTGATTAGTAGTTTTTGTTCCCTACCTATGTTGAATACACTTATTGTAAGTCGCTTTGGATAAAAGCGTCTGCTAAATGACTGTAATGTAATGTAATGTAATGTAATGTGGGCATTTGAGCATGGTGCTAAATATGTATTTTTTTTACAAAGTTTTATAGCAATTTCTTTTTTTATAATTTACTATAGTTGAAATGTGGGTCATGACCAAAAGAATAAGGTCGCGAATACAAGCGGCCAAAATGAGTTTTCTTTGACGGGTGGCTGGCATCTCCCTTAGAGATAGGGTGAGAAGTTCAGTCACACGAGAGAGACTCGGAGTAGAACCGCTGCTCCTTCGCCTGGAAAGGAGCCAGCTGAGGTGGTTCGGGGCATCTGGTTAGGATGCCTCTCGGGCGTCTCCCTATAGGGAGGTCCTCGATGCACGTCCCACTGGGAGGAGACCCCGGGGCAGACCAAGGATCACGTCCCACTGGGAGGAGACCCCGGGGGGCAGACCAAGGACCACGTCCCACTGGGAGGAGACCCCGGGGCAGACCAAGGATCACGTCCCACTGGGAGGAGACCCCGGGGGGCAGACCAAGGACCACGTCCCACTGGGAGGAGACCCCGGGGCAGACCAAGGATCACGTCCCACTGGGAGGAGACCCCGGGGCAGACCAAGGACCACGTCCCACTGGGAGGAGACCCCGGGGCAGACCAAGGATCACGTCCCACTGGGAGGAGACACCGGGGCAGACCAAGGATCACGTCCCACTGGGAGGAGACCCCGGGGCAGACCAAGGATCACGTCCCACTGGGAGGAGACACCGGGGCAGACCAAGGATCACGTCCCACTGGGAGGAGACCCCGGGGCAGACCAAGGATCACGTCCCACTGGGAGGAGACCCCGGGGGGCAGACCAAGGATCATGTCCCACTGGGAGGAGACACCGGGGCAGACCAAGGATCACGTCCCACTGGGAGGAGACCCCGGGGGGCAGACCAAGGACCACGTCCCACTGGGAGGAGACCCCGGGGCAGACCAAGGATCACGTCCCACTGGGAGGAGACCCCGGGGGGCAGACCAAGGACCACGTCCCACTGGGAGGAGACCCCGGGGGGCAGACCAAGGACCACGTCCCACTGGGAGGAGACCCCGGGGCAGACCAAGGATCACGTCCCACTGGGAGGAGACCCCGGGGCAGACCAAGGACCACGTCCCACTGGGAGGAGACCCCGGGGCAGACCAAGGATCACGTCCCACTGGGAGGAGACACCGGGGCAGACCAAGGATCACGTCCCACTGGGAGGAGACCCCGGGGCAGACCAAGGATCACGTCCCACTGGGAGGAGACACCGGGGCAGACCAAGGATCACGTCCCACTGGGAGGAGACCCCGGGGCAGACCAAGGATCACGTCCCACTGGGAGGAGACCCCGGGGGGCAGACCAAGGATCATGTCCCACTGGGAGGAGACACCGGGGCAGACCAAGGATCACGTCCCACTGGGAGGAGACCCCGGGGCAGACCAAGGATCACGTCCCACTGGGAGGAGACCCCGGGGCAGACCAAGGATCACGTCCCACTGGGAGGAGACCCCGGGGCAGACCAAGGCGCAGTTGGAGGAAATACATCGATTCACTGGCCTTGGAACGTCTCGGGATCCCCCAGGAGGAAGTCACTAATATTGCTCTGGAGAGGGAAGTCTGGAGCACTCTGGTGGAGCTGTTGCCCCCGCGACCCGACTACGGATAAGCGGTTGATGATGGATGGATGGATGGATAGTCATACTAGACCCCAAGAAATTACATCTGGCCACAAAAGATCACGGGATCTACTGAATATGTCAAACTGACATATTGAGCCTATGACACACAGTGTGGCTTCCCCCCAGTAGGCTACATTCACATTCAGTAGATCCTGTGATCTTTTGTGGCCAGATGTAATTTCTTGGGGTCTAGTAGGACTATAGTAAATGATAAAAAAAAAAATAGCTACAAAATGTTGTAAAAAAAATGATACATATTTAGCCCCATGTTCGAATGCCCCCGCCGCTAAAACTAAAACGAAAGAAAGCAGCAGATGAAAAAAAAATTAACACTCATCTTTTACTTTCTCTAATAACAACCTAAAACATGAACATTGGTTAAAAAAAACTAAAGTTGTCCTTTAAGCATCTGCTATATAGAAACATGAGGTTTTAACCCTGTGAGAACCACTGATATAGAAACATGAGGTTTTAACCCTGTGAGAACCACTGACATAGAAACATGAGGTTTAACCCTGTGAGAACCACTGATATAGAAACATGAGGTTTAACCCTGTGAGAACCACTGATATAGAAACATGAGGTTTAACCCTGTGAGAACCACTGACATAGAAACATGAGGTTTTAACCCTGTGAGAACCACTGATATAGAAACATGAGGTTTTAACCCTGTGAGAACCACTGATATAGAAACATGAGGTTTTAGCCCTGTGAGAACCACTGATATAGAAACATGAGGTTTTAACCCTGTGAGAACCACTGACATAGAAACATGAGGTTTAACCCTGTGAGAACCACTGATATAGAAACATGATGTTTAACCCTGTGAGAACCACTGATATAGAAACATGAGGTTTAACCCTGTGAGAACCACTGATATAGAAACATGAGGTTTTAACCCTGTGAGAACCACTGATATAGAAACATGAGGTTTTAACCCTGTGAGAACCACTGACATAGAAACATGAGGTTTAACCCTGTGAGAACCACTGATATAGAAACATGAGGTTTAACCCTGTGAGAACCACTGATATAGAAACATGAGGTTTTAACCCTGTGAGAACCACTGATATAGAAACATGAGGTTTTAACCCTGTGAGAACCACTGACATAGAAACATGAGGTTTAACCCTGTGAGAACCACTGATATAGAAACATGAGGTTTAACCCTGTGAGAACCACTGATATAGAAACATGAGGTTTTAACCCTGTGAGAACCACTGATATAGAAACATGAGGTTTTAACCCTGTGAGAACCACTGATATAGAAACATGAGGTTTTAACCATGTGAGAACCACTGATATAGAAACATGAGGTTTAACCCTGTGAGAACCACTGATATAGAAACATGAGGTTTTAACCATGTGAGAACCACTGATATAGAAACATGAGGTTTTAACCCTGTGAGAACCACTGACATAGAAACATGAGGTTTAACCCTGTGAGAACCACTGATATAGAAACATGAGGTTTTAACCCTGTGAGAACCACTGATATAGAAACATGAGGTTTAACCCTGTGAGAACCACTGATATAGAAACATGAGGTTTTAACCATGTGAGAACCACTGATATAGAAACATGAGGTTTTAACCCTGTGAGAACCACTGACATAGAAACATGAGGTTTAACCCTGTGAGAACCACTGATATAGAAACATGAGGTTTAACCCTGTGAGAACCACTGATATAGAAACATGAGGTTTAACCCTGTGAGAACCACTGACATAGAAACATGAGGTTTTAACCCTGTGAGAACCACTGATATAGAAACATGAGGTTTTAACCCTGTGAGAACCACTGATATAGAAACATGAGGTTTTAACCCTGTGAGAACCACTGATATAGAAACATGAGGTTTTAACCCTGTGAGAACCACTGATATAGAAACATGAGGTTTTAACCCTGTGAGAACCACTGACATAGAAACATGAGGTTTAACCCTGTGAGAAGCACTGATATAGAAACATGAGGTTTAACCCTGTGAGAACCACTGATATAGAAACATGAGGTTTTAACCCTGTGAGAACCACTGATATAGAAACATGAGGTTTTAACCCTGTGAGAACCACTGATATAGAAACATGAGGTTTTAACCCTGTGAGAACCACTGATATAGAAACATGAGGTTTTAACCCTGTGAGAACCACTGATATAGAAACATGAGGTTTTAACCCTGTGAGAACCACTGATATAGAAACATGAGGTTTAACCCTGTGAGAACCACTGATATAGAAACATGAGGTTTTAACCCTGTGAGAACCACTGATATAGAAACATGAGGTTTTAACCCTGTGAGAACCACTGATATAGAAACATGTGGCGACGGGTGACGGGTGCCTGCAGTTCATCAGGATTGTTTGTTTGTTTGTTTGTTATTTGTTTTTCTTATGTTCACTGGGCACTTTGCTCAAGGTAGACACCGGTCATAATCACTACTTGTATTTGGAACAACCAAATCTGGCTACAATGCATCTAGCCATTGTCGTGTATATTGCTGCTTATGCCATCTACCTGCTGCTGCCGAGGGCGCTGACGTTAAACACCGCTGAACACAGCGCCACGGGGGGCCACCTGGTTCTCCGCTATGGCTATGAACAGCTATGTCAGCTGAGGGAATACAGCGATCGTGGCAACTTTCCACTTAATGTACCGGAGGAATGCATGAGGAGAGATCGCCGCCGATCACCAACACGGAAAAGGGGCCGAAGAGGAGGGGTACGGCGGAGAGTTCGCAGCCGCGGCTCAAGGCCACCACTGCCGACAATACTCCTCGCAAACGTGCGTTCTCTCCCGCAGCAATACGACCAACTACAAACTGCGGTGAGGTACCTCTCTGAGTACAGGGAAAGTTGCTTGCTTTGTTTCACTGAAACGTGGCTTAATGATACGATTGTTAGTGATTCCATCCGTATTCCAGGGTTCAGTGAACCTATTAGACTTGACCGAGACCTTGAGGTAACGGAGAAAGAAACGGGAGGAGGAGTGTGTATTTTTGTGAATGAACGGTGGTGCAGGGATTACACACTGAGAGACTCATATTGTTCAGAAGACATCGAACTTCTTTCTGTCTCATTTAGACCGTTTTACCTGCCAAGAGAATTTGGTCAGATTTTCGCTACACTGGTCTATATTCATCCCCGTGCGAATATGAAGGCAGCCGCGGGGGCAATATATGAGACAATATCCAAGCAGGAGAATATCTCTCCTGACTCGCCCAAGTTCATACTGGGGGACTTCAATGGATGTTCGCTTAAGCAGACACTGCCCAATTTCTACCAATACGTGACATGCCCAACAAGACGCGAAAAGACTCTTGATTTATGCTTTGGAAATATAAAGGACGCGTACGGTAGCCACCGAAAAATGGAGCTCGGGAGCTCCGATCATAACGCGGTCCACCTGGTCCCACGTTACAAACAGAGACTCAAAGCAAGCAAACCTGAAGTGAAAGACATTCTAAAGTGGAGTGAGGAGTCACTTGACTGTCTTAAAGGATGTTTTGATTGCACTCTATGGGACATGTTTAATGACACATGTGCTGATCTTGATGAACTTAACTCTGTTGTAACGCAATACATACAGTTTTGTATAAATAGCGTTATACCATCCAAACGGATCAAAGTGTTTCCAAATGATAAACCATGGATGAATAAGGAAATGAAAGAAGCATTATATAGGAAAAAACGTGCTTTTGAACAAGGGGACCTAATTCAAGTGAAACTAATTCAGAAAGAGATCAAACGGATAACTAGTGAATGTAAACATAACTACAAACTTAAAATTGAGAGGCAAATGAGGGATACAAATGTACGTCAAGCTTGGAAGGGGCTGTATACAATGGTAGGAATAAAGGAAAAGAAGGAGGTTATCAACACTAGTGATGATATGTCTTTTGCCAATGAGCTAAATACCTTTTATGGCAGATTTGATACTTCTGATTTTTCCACTGAACGCAATCTGTTAAGGGAACAATTCAGCAGTAGTGAGTCAATTACTATTACAGAGGAGGAGGTGCGTAGAACCCTCAAAAGAATTAACCCACGAAAAGCACCGGGTCCCGATGGGATAAGGGGTTATGTGCTTAAGGAGTGTAGGGAGCAGCTCAGCCCTGTACTGAGACACATGTTTCAGGTATCGCTAGATACACACTATATTCCAAAAGCGTGGAAGACCTCACTTATAGTTCCAGTGCCGAAAATGTCTAATCCCAAAGTCCTTAACGACTATCGGCCAATTGCCTTGACAACATTATTAATAAAAAGCTTGGAGCGCATTATCTTAAATAACCTCCTTAATAATGTGCAACATGAAATGGACCCCTTGCAATTTGCATATAGAAAGGGGAGGGGCACTGATGATGCTCTTCTTCTTATGCTTAATAAGATCTACTACCATCTAGATAAACCTCAAAAGAAACGATATGCTCGGGTACTCTTTGTAGACTTCTCCTCTGCATTTAACACAATGAGACCTCATATTCTGATGAGGAAACTTTTTGACATGGGTGTTAACACCAATATCATCAGGTGGGTGGAGTCATTCCTGACTGAGCGGGTACAATATGTCAAGGTGAATAAAGCAATATCTCTCCCCATTACGACCAACACGGGGGCTCCGCAAGGGAGCGTGATTTCACCGGTATTGTTCACGCTGTACACAAGCGACTGTAGGAGTGAGTCAGACAACACCTGTATTGTTAAATTCGCAGACGACACAGCTATTGTTGGTCTGATTGAGGATGATGAGATAAGCTATCGAAGAACAGTGGACGAGTTTGCCGGTTGGTGCAGGAGTAACTTCCTCCAGCTGAATATCAAAAAAACTAAGGAGGTCATATTTGACTTTAGGACTGGTGCTCATGCACACCAGGAAATAGTCATTGGTGGGGATGGGGTAGTGATTGTGGAGGAATACAAGTACTTGGGTACAACGATTGATTCCAAGCTGACATGGAATTCTAACACTCATTCCATTTATAAGAAAGGTCAGCAGAGACTGCATTTTATGCGCAGACTGAGACAGTATAATGTGGAAAAGAATGTTATGGCACTTTTTCATCGATCCTTTGTGGAGAGTGCACTGACATTTTGTTTTGTCTCATGGTATGGCTCATTATCATTGGTTAATAAGAACAAACTCCATAAAATCATCAACGTGTCCAGCAAAATAGCTGGGGTACGATTTGAGAGTATGACCTCAATGTATGAGACCCGGGTACTCAGGAAGGGGAAAGCTATTACTAGGGACAATACACACCCGTTACACAGCCAATACCATCTCTTACCATCAGGGCGACGGTACATGGTACCTTCCCTGCAGGCTAGGGCCTCAAGGTCGTTTGTTCCCATAAGTATAGGACTTATGAACAAGCAGGCCCCATCTCAGTTCCGTGCATAAAGTGTGATGTGATGCCTCTTGGAACTATGACTGGTGGCCTTCTGTTGGCATTGTTTCTTTATTGTCTATGTATTGTTTGTTTGCATATGTTTTATGTATATCCTGATGACTGCTGTGCACAAAACAAATTTCCGAAAGGACGAATAAAGTATCTATCTATCTATCTATCTGATATAGAAACATGAGGTTTTAACCCTGTGAGAACCACTGATATAGAAACATTAGGTTTAACCCTGTGAGAACCACTGATATAGAAACATGAGGTTTAACCCTGTGAGAACCACTGATATAGAAACATGAGGTTTTAACCCTGTGAGAACCACCGATATAGAAACATGAGGTTTAACCCTGTGAGAACCACTGATATAGAAACATGAGGTTTTAACCCTGTGAGAACCACTGATATAGAAACATGAGGTTTAACCCTGTGAGAACCACTGATATAGAAACATGAGGTTTAACCCTGTGAGAACCACTGATATAGAAACATGAGGTTTTAACCCTGTGAGAACCACTGATATAGAAACATGAGGTTTTAACCCTGTGAGAACCACTGATATAGAAACATGAGGTTTAACCCTGTGAGAACCACTGACATAGAAACATGAGGTTTAACCCTGTGAGAACCACTGATATAGAAACATGAGGGTTTAACCCTGTGAGAACCACCGATATAGAAACATAGGTTTTAACCCTGTGAGAACCACTGATATAGAAACATGAGGTTTTAACCCTGTGAGAACCACTGACATAGAAACATGAAGTTTAACCCTGTGAGAACCACTGATATAGAAACATGAGGTTTAACCCTGTGAGAACCACTGATATAGAAACATGAGGTTTTAACCCTGTGAGAACCACTGATATAGAGCCGAGGTTCTCAACATTTTTGGCCGGGGACCCCCGAAAATGCTTTGGCAACGTCTCGGGACCCCCGCCCCGCCCCCTCCCGACCTCCAATATAAATTGACTGCTACAATAACCTTAATAATAGAGACAATACACCTTAAATAAATACTGAAACCTGATATAATCATTAGGGAAGGTGTATGCATGTACTATGTGTACTAACATTTTTTTTTAAATTATTTGGGGACCCCCCCAAAATAATTTGGCGACCCCCCGAGGGGTCGCGACCCACGGGTTGAGAACCCCTGTTATAGAGACATGGGGTTATAACCCTGTGAGAACCACTGATATAAAAACATGAGGTTTTTCAGAAAACCGTCAGGAATTCTGTACGGGAACCCCTTTTGGTGTTTTAAGTATTATGTTATACTTTAGCTATTGGAAAATAGCAGATCTACAAGCTCAGCGCGGCACAGAGAATATTGAAAATGCGGTGCAAATCTTTGAATATATATTCTTTCACAGCGAATGTTTTTTCAACTCATATCTTTGCTTCTGGGGGGGAGGGGTCCCTGGAACAACATATTTTGAGATGGGGGTCAAAGGTCAAATACAAAGGTCAAATTCTGAGGGTCCTTGACATGAAATAGTTTGAGAACCACTGACATAGAAAAATGAGGGTTTCACCGTAGTATGCTGCCCCCTGGTGGCTTCCGTCTATACCTGTTAGAGGTGTGTGCGTGTGTGCGTGCATGTGTGCGCGCATGTGTGTGCGTGCGTGTGTGTGTGTGGCGCCAGTGTTGTTTTTGGCAGCACATTTTTATTTTAGTTTTAGTCGTAGTCTCTTGAATAGCTTTCATTTAGTTTTAGTCACATTTTAGTCACCTGGAATGTTTCAGTGTCTAGTCTAGTTTTAGTCGACTAAATGTCATAAGATTTTAGTCGACTAAATCTACAGTTGATTTAGTCGACTAAAATGTATTTTGGCGGGCCTTGATGATGGTGTCATAATGACTGATTTTACACTTGCTGAAAATAGCCGATCTACAAGCTCACAACGTGTCGCGCTGCGACGCGTAGTGAGCTTGTAGATCGGCTATTTACAGAGTAAAAGCGGCCATATCTTCCCGGCACCCCGGCGCTGATTGCAATAATGAGTCTCTTCCTCCTCTGTGCAACAATGATCACAGATCAATAATGTGTCTCTTCCTCCTCTGTGCAACAATGATCAATAATGAGTCTCTTCCTCCTCAGATCAATAATGAGTCTCTTCCTGCTCTGTGCAACAATAGATCACAGATCAATAATGAGTCTCTTCCTCCTCAGATCAATAATGAGTCTCTTCCTCCTCAGATCAATAATGCGTCTCTTCCTCCTCTGTGCAACAATGATCAATAATGAGTCTCTTCCTCCTCAGATCAATAATGTGTCTCTTCCTCCTCTGTGCAACAATGATCAATAATGAGTCTCTTCCTCCTCAGATCAATAATGAGTCTCTTCCTCCTCTGTGCAACAATGATCACAGATCAATAATGAGTCTCTTCCTCCTCTGTGCAACAATGATCACAGATCAATAATGAGTCTCTTCCTCCTCAGATCAATAATGTGTCTCTTCCTCCTCTGTGCAACAATGATCAATAATGAGTCTCTTCCTCCTCAGATCAATAATGAGTCTCTTCCTCCTCTGTGCAACAATGATCACAGATCAATAATGAGTCTCTTCCTCCTCTGTGCAACAATGATCACAGATCAATAATGCGTCTCTTCCTCCTCAGATCAATAATGAGTCTCTTCCTCCTCTGTGCAACAATGATCACAGATCAATAATGCGTCTCTTCCTCCTCTGTGCAACAATAGATCAATAATGCGTCTCTTCCTCCTCTGTGCAACAATAGATCAATAATGAGTCTCTTCCTCCTCAGATCAATAATGCGTCTCTTCCTCCTCTGTGCAACAATGATCACAGATCAATAATGAGTCTCTTCCTCCTCTGTGCAACAATGATCACAGATCAATAATGAGTCTCTTCCTCCTCTGTGCAACAATGATCACAGATCAATAATGAGTCTCTTCCTCCTCTGTGCAACAATGATCACAGATCAATAATGAGTCTCTTCCTCCTCAGATCAATAATGCGTCTCTTCCTCCTCTGTGCAACAATGATCACAGATCAATAATGCGTCTCTTCCTCCTCTGTGCAACAATGATCACAGATCAATAATGCGTCTCTTCCTCCTCTGTGCAACAATGCCCAAAGACAGGCAGTGAAGCAACAATAAAGCATAGAATATAGGTTGAGGGTTCCACTGTTTGAGGTAATGCAACAAAGAAATCCTGATCTATTCTGGGAAGATGATGGACAGAAGTTAGACTGGTTATTTAATGATGAAGTATTTAGGAGGACAGCCCAGTTTGTTTCTAGAGCCTCTGGAGTAGAAGACAATCCCAGCTCTTCAAGTAGGTACATGTGTCTCCTGTCACAGGCCTAATGGTGTATTTTATATATTATATATATATATTATGTAATCTGCTCGTAAGGTGATCGGTTTATTGTAATTGTTCATGTAAACTGTAAAAAGTGTCCTGTAAGTCCATATGGGTGGGGCTTCTTCTGAAGCATGACACTTAAATAAAGAATCAATCAAAACAATCATACAGAATGCTAGAATTATATTTTAAATGTTGTTCCACCACCTGTCCCAGGGCGTAGGATCACGCTGTGAGCTTGTAGATCTGTTATTTGTGTCACGTACTGGTGGGACACAATAGGCTGCAATCGCTACGCTGCCCCGTGTGGCGAAGAACGACTTATATTACATATTTTCTGTAACGTTATAGGTTTTAGAAACTAAATAATAACCAATATCCAAAAACAATGCAGGGCTCATAGCGCGAGTGGCGCGCTATGAGCTTGTAGATCTGCTATTTTTCAATAGCTAAATTATAACATAATGTTTAAAACACCAAAAGAGGTTCCTGCCCAAAATGGGTTCAAAATATTTCCAGGAATGTCATGCCATAAGGAAACCTTAACCCAGACCAGATTCTACAAATATCTTCTAAATCCTGACAGTTTTCTGAAAAACCCTCCGTTTGTGAACCCTCAATTCACAAACTATTTCATGTCAAGGACCCCCAGAATTATATGTAAATGGCCTCTGACCCCCCATCTGAAAATATGTTGTCCCCCTGCTGACAAAGCACCCTGCATGTCAAAGGTATGATATAGCCTACTATACTGTATTTGCTTAGGTCAAAGCTGTGTTACATGTACCGTTACTCACTAGTATGTATTTATTATTCATGTGTCTATACTCAATTGGGGTCAATGCCATTAAACGGGGGGTCTGTAGACTAATATGCAGGTCAAACTGGGGGTCCTTGAAATGAAACGGGTTGAGAATCACTGGCCTCTGGAATATATTTTTCTAATGGGGGGTCCGCGGGCTAATAAATGTCGATTTGGGGGTCCTTGACATGAAACGGGTTGAGAATCACTGGTCTCTGGAATATATCTTTCTAATGGGGGGTCCGCGGGCTAATAAATGTCGATTTGGGGGTCCTTGACATGAAAAGGGTTGAGAATCACTGCGCTAAAAACACAAAAAAAAAAAACACAAAATGTTCCGAGACGATGCCCGCCCTTACCTCCTCCTCCTCCTCCTCCTCCTCCTCCTCCTCCACAGAGCTCCATGGCCACACCCTCGGCTGTGCCGGCCACACCCTCGGCTGTGCCCCCCACCCCTCTGCAGTCCGCGAGGGGGGCTTTGGGGACGGGAGGGGGCCCCAGCAGGGTCACCACGTCGACCCCCTCCTCGGGGGGGTCCACGGCCATGCGCTTGACCTTGCGGCGGCGCCTGAGGCTGCGCGTGCCCTCCGCCGCCAGGTGGGGGGGGTGGTGGTGGTGCTCGTCGGCCCAGAGGAGGAGCGGCCGCTTGCCGCCGGCCCCGCCCACCCCCCCGGACTCGTTGGCGCCGCTCATAGGGGGAGGGGCGCGGCGCTTGGGGCCCAGCTGCTGCTGATGATGATGCTGATGATGCTGATGATGATGATGCTCGTCAGAGTCGCTGTTGTTGTTGTCGCCGCGGCGGGCGTGGCTGTTGGAGCCCGAGACGCCACCGCGGTAGTCCTGGGAGAGAAACCAGACGCCATTAACCCATTTTGACCTGGGAACGATTCTACAAATGTCTTCTAAATCCTGACAGTTTTCTGAAAAAGCCCCATGTTTCTATGTCAGTGGTTCTCAAACATTTTCATGTCAAGGACCCCCAAAAATTATATGTATTTGCCCGCCGACCCCCGTCTGAAAATATGTTGTTCCAGGGAGCCTCCAGAAGCAAAGATTTGAGTTAAAAACGTTGGCTCTGAAAGAATATATTCAAAGGTTTGCGCCACTTTTTCACGATTTAAAAAAAATAGCAGACCTACAAGCTCGTAGCGCGGCACTCGGTGCCACGCTATGAGCTTGTAGATCTGCTAATATATCTAAAGTATAACATAATGGTACAAACACCAAAAGGGGTTCCCGCCCAAAATGGGTAAACCGTTTCCGTCCGTAGGACGGCTCCACACGTCCTAGGGAACCCAATCGACGCGTACATAGGACGTGTGTATCAGTCGGACACTCGGCCACCGTAGAGCGAAGCCTACGGTCATATTAGCTTACCGTTCACTAGCCTGTTAGCGTGGCAGAAAGAACGCCTCGTCTCTCCTAATCCAGGGCGCTCTCCGTGGTTTTGATCTGACGGATATACTAAAGCGCTTCATTTCTGACTTCAACATGCCTCTCGTTCAAAATAGGAAGGCTTTTTGGATCATGTATGGTATAAATGAAATCGGCACGGTAAAGGATCATGTATGGTATAAATGAAATCGGCACGGTAAAGGATCATGTATGGTATAAATGAAATCGGCACGGTAAAGATCATGTATGGTATAAATGAAATCGGCACGGTAAAGCTAGCAAAATCATTTCTCCGTGGGGCTAATTAAGTGTCCATTTGGGGGTCCTTGACGTGAAGAACGTTGGGGAACCACTGGCTTCACTGACCTTGTGCTCCTCGGCGCTGGACTCACTGAACCACTGGCTTCACTGACCTTGTGCTCCTCGGCACTGGACTCACTGAACCACTGGCTTCACTGACCTTGTGCTCCTCGGCGCTGGACTCGGAGCCCTCGCTGAGGTGCCCCCCCCCAGCCGCCCCCGCCCCCCCGGCGGCCCCCCCCTCCCAGGGCAGGTGGAGGGGGGGGTTGTTGTTGTCGGAGCGGCGCTTGCGGCCTCGCCGCTTGCGGGCCTGCCTCTTCAGCAGGTACCCCAGGTGGTCCGCGGCCCCTCCTCCTCCCCCCCCCCCGGGGGGGTGGTGGTGGTGGTGGTGGTGGTGGTGGTCTCCCCCCCCTCCCCGCGCCGCCTGCTCAGAGCTCTCCTCCAGCGCAGACACCAGGTCGTGGACCAGCTCGTCCATCGTGCGGCCAAAGTGCCTGTGGACGTCGCAAAGTACAACAACACCCTCAGCGTCGTCGTGCAGTAAACAAGATGACAGACAGACAGACAGACAGACAGACAGACAGGCAGGCAGGCAGGCAGGCAGGCAGGCAGACAGACAGACAGACAGACAGACAGACAGACAGACAGACAGACAGACAGACAGGCAGGCAGGCAGGCAGGCAGGCAGGCAGGCAGGCAGACAGACAGACAGACAGACAGACAGACAGACAGACAGACAGACAGACAGACAGGCAGGCAGGCAGGCAGACAGACAGGCAGGCAGACAGACAGGCAGACAGGGAGACAAGCAGGCAGGCAGTGTCCATAATTAGTCCGACCTGCTATTTTATTAATTGACATTTTGTTGTATTCTTATACTCTGCGCTGTGAAGCACTTTGTGAC